>NC_084581.2:17522500-17647500 GCF_033978685.3 Nerophis lumbriciformis
ACAAGTTTTAGAAGCTGAGTGATACACAGATCCAGCTCTCGTGAAACACTAAGCATCATGTAGCAGTATTGCTAAGTGGTAAACAACAAATACAAACTACGAACATAATAAAACAATCACTTACCGTACAATGTCTGCTCTCACTGGGATGCACTCAGCACTAGACTTGTGTTCCTTGTTTAGATGATGGATTCAGCATAATGTCCCTGAGGTAAATAATGCTGGGAGCAAAAATTTCGAATTTGACCAACTTCTCGCGTTATTGACACAACCCTCTACTACACAAGTGTGATAAATGATTTATAATTTAGCACACATCTTTACCAACCAAGCGATGCAGCAGCTCACTAGTGCAGGATGGAAGCTGCAGTAGTTTGTTACTTCTCTGTGATCAAGGCTCCGACTTACTAAAAATAGTTTCTCAGTTAGCTCTTACGATAACAATGCCGCTAATACTTGGTTGATATGCAGGTCACTGCATGTAAATGGATTATTGTTGGTGGTTTTTAGAAGTTTTTTTAGAGGGCTTTATGGTTGAATTGGACGAATTCCATCAGCTACATTGTTAGCCACCTCATGCTAGTGTTTATTTACGATTTAAAATGCACGAAAAACAGAGACATGAGTTTTTGTCATATAAAACCCAAAACCAGTGAAGTTAGAAGAATACAATGATTTGCAAATCCTTTTCAACTTATATTCAATTGAATAGACTGCAAAGACAAGATACTTAATGTTTGAGCTGGAAAACTTTATTTTTTGCAAATATTAGCTAATTTGGAATTTGATGCCTGCAACATGTTTCAAAAAATCTGGCACAAGTGGCAAAAAGACTGAGAAAGTTGAGGAATGCTCATCAAACACTTATTTGGAACATCCCACAGGTGAACAGGCTAATTGGGAACAGGTGGGTGCCATGATTGGGTATAAAAGCAGCTTCCATGAAATGCTCAGTCATTCACAAACAAGGATGGGGCGAGGGTCCCCACTTTGTGAACAAATGCGTGAGCAAATTGTCGAACAGTTTAAGAACAACATTTCTCAACTAGCTATTGCAAGGAATTTAGGGATTTCACCATCTACGGTCTGTAATATCATCAAAAGGTTCAGAGAATCTGGAGAAATCACTGCACGTAAGCGATGATATTACGGACCTTGGATCCCTCAGGCGGTGCTGAATCAAAAAGTGGCATCAGTGTGTAAAGGATATCACCACATGGGCTCAGGAACACTTCAGAAAACCACTGTCAGTAACTACAGTTTGTCGCTACGTCTGTAAGTGCAAGTTAAAACTCTACTATGCAAAGCGAAAGCCATTTATCAACAACACCCAGACACTCTGGAGGCTTCGCTGAGCCCGAGCTCATCTAAGATGGATTGATGCAGAGAGGAAAAGTGTTCTGTGGTCTGACGAGTCCACATTTCAAATTGTTTTTGGAAACTGTGGACGTAGTGTCCTCCGTAACAAATAGGAAAAGAACCATCCGTATTGTTACAGGTGCAAAGTTCAAAAGCCAGCATCTGTGAGGTGTATTAGTGCCCAAGGCATGGGTAACTTACACATCTGTGAAGGCACCATTAATGCTGAAAGTTACATACAGGTTTTGGAGCAACATATTTTGCCATCCAAGCAAAGTTATCATGGACGCCCCTGCTTATTTCAGCAAGACAATGCCAAGCCACGTGTTACAACAGCATGGCTTCATAGTATAAGAGTGCGGGTACTAGACTGGCCTGCCTGTAGTCCAGACCTGTCTCCCATTGAAAATGTATGGTGCATTATGAAGCGTAAAATACCACAACGGAGACCCCGGACTGTTGAACAACTTAAACTGTATATCAAGCAAAAATGGGAAATAATTCATTTAATTCATTTTCATTTAATTTTTTTATTTATCTCCTTCATTGATGTGCATCTTTGATCGATAGACACTTATACCTCAATTATTCAATTATACATTTACACACCAATGCCTGAGAAGGAGCAGGATGAAGAAAAATCGTATATTTTCCTGCCCCCTTCAACATAATACATAGTCTTACTTAATGATATCATATAAACCAACAATTACATCCAAATATAATGGAAACAAACAAAAAAACACACACACACAAAAAAAACCACAACAAGTGCAAAACTTCCTGAAGTACAAACCAGACAAAAAAATAAAAATTAAAAAATAATATACGCCTCACGGGATGATACAAAACAAATACAAAACCAGGCAAAAAAATAAGTAAAATAAATATAAAGCAAAATGTAAACACTAATGGATGTCCATATGATCTTATTGTTCTGTCTTTATATATTTTTTCCAATTGGAATATATTTTTACAGTCTTTTATCTCGATGTAAAGAGAATTCAATAGTTTAACCCCCACCACTGATATGCACATTTGTTTTAAAGTTGTCCTTGTTTACTGATGTTGGAAATTACCTTTTCTTCTATGCTCTGTATTCTCAGAAGTGATGACAAACATTTTTTGTAAATTTGCTGGTAATGTTTTACTTTTAGCCTTAAACATGACACATAATGTCTGTAACTTTACTAGCTCCTGTAATTTCAATAAACCCGAATTAATAAATAATATGTTAGTGTGTTCTAAGTAATCTACTTTATGAATAATCCTTATAGCTCTTTTCTGTAGTTGATACAATGCCTTTATGTTACTCTTATATGTGTTCCCCCACACTTCCACACAGTAGCTGATATATGGCAATATAAGTGCACAATACAATATACGCATTGCCTTATAATCTAACACATATTTTACCTTATTTAATACAAAAATACTCTTAGACATCTTTTTCCGTACATGTGCAATATGAGATTTCCATGTCAGACCGTCATCCAGTATCACTCCTAAAAATCTAAGTTCAGAATGCCTCAATTACATCTGTTGACAGTTTGATCGTTTCCTCCCTTTTCCTCTTACAAAAAATCATGAACTTTGTTTTTTTTACATTTAATGATAATTTATTGACATCAAACCATCTCTTAAGTTTAATCATTTCCTGTTCAATAATGTTTGATAACGCTTTTAAGTCATGTCCCGATCTATAAAAGTTGGTGTTGTCCGCAAATAATACAAATTTCAATAACTTTGATACCTCACATATATTATTAATTTATAAAATAAACAATTTTGGTCCCAAAACCGAACCTTGTGTAATTCCACATTCAATTCTCATTTGTTCAGATGCATTACCCACAAAATCCACAAAGTCTAAAACTACTCCTCTCACACCAAATGAATACAACTTGGACAATAATATAGAATGCAGTGACGTGCAGTCACTAGAGACAGGTGAGGCAGGGCCTCACCTGCCATCATGGAAAGAAAAAAAATGTAAAAAGAAAACAAATTAATTAAATTGTTATATGTATTCAGTGATTATACTATAAAGTTATTTTCCATTTAACTTCACCAGTTTTAGATTATTTTATTCAAAATCGCTGAATTTTCACATTTGCCGTTCAAATACTGAGAAGAGACGGTGCGGTGATCAACAGCCAGTTGAGGCACGTCACTCAGTTGTGCCTCAACATGGATTGCGGACTCGGCTAACTGCTGGCCTGCTGTGCAGTGAGACCATATTGCTATATGAACTATATTATACATTTCCACAGTTTAGTTAGCTGAGGTATATAATGTACAGTGTATTTTGTCAACAACTGTATGTGTGTAACGTATTTCTTGTGCTGAGCAATCATAAGACTGCTGCGAAGACGCACTGTGTGAGGCTCGCAGTAATCCCGCTTCCTGGTGCCGGTTAATGCACCCCCGCGCAGAGTGCACCCCCCGACGGGAGCGCCACACCAACCAAAGCCCACACCCAAACCCTCCACGTGCAAGACCGAATCCACTCAAAAAAAGTCACTTAACAAGAAGCCAAAAAGTGCAAAAACAACAATGCTTGCGCCGGAGGAGCCGTGAACGACTGCAGGGACACAACATTTGGTACACCTGCAGACTACAGCACGGATTTCATATTTCATTCATTCACAACTCCTCCAACACGAACACCACTGTTCCCGCACTTATAAGTAAAGGTAAGACCATAATAAAGTTTTTTTAATTAAATATGCTTTTTTGTGTGCTACAGTTTGTATGTGTAAAGTTAAAGTTAAGTTAAAGTACCAATGATTGTCACACACACTAGGTGTGGTGAAATTCGTCCTCTGCATTTGACCCATCCCCTTGTTCACCCCCTGGGAGGTGAGGGGAGCAGTGGGCAGCAGTGGGCAGCAGTGGGCAGCAGCGGCGCCGCGCCCGGGAATAATTTTTGGTGATTTAACCCCCAATTCCAACCCTTGATGCTGAGTGCCAAGCAGGGAAGAATGCTGGTATGAGCTTTTAAACATAACCCGTTAACTGCTGCCAATCAAATGGTGAATAAGATACTCTTTAGGGTTCATATGTTTGTAAATCTGACTGTGATGAAGTCAGTGCCTCACCAGCCATCAACCTCACCGCACGTCACTGATAGAATGATCTATAGTGTCAAATGCTTTTTTAAGATCGATAAACACCCCTATAGTGTATTTCTTATTATCAGTTGCTGTTGCTATATCCTCCATTATATTATTATTCCACCTGAAAAGCTTCAAAAATTGGTCTCCTCGGTTCCCAAACGTTTACTGAGTGTTGTTAAAAGGAAAGGCCATGTAACACAGTGGTATAAATGCCCCGTGCAAACTTTTTTGCAATGTGTTGCTGCCATTAAATTCTAAGTTAATGATTATTTGAAAAAAAAAAAAAAGTGTTTCTCAGTTCGAACAATAAATATCTTGTCTTTGCAGTCTATTCAATTGAATATAAGTTGAAAAGGATTTGCAAATTATTGTATTCTGTTTTTATTTGCGATTTACACAACGTGCCAACTTCACAAGTTTTGGGTTTGTGCATAGGGATTGTCAATGACAGGCAAAATTACACAAAAAGTGCAGCTCCCCTTTAAGGCTATTTGTATTACATGTATGCTCGCATGTCATCCAAATAGAGATGCGCGGTTTGCGGACACAACCGCGGAGTCCGCGGATTATCCGCGGATCGGGCGGATGAAATTTAAAAAAATAAGATTTTATCCGCTCGCGGGTCGGGTCGGGCGGATTAATTAGATATTTTTTTTTTTTTTTTTTTTTTTTTTTTTTTTTGCGGGTGGCAGTTAAACCAATTGGGAAATATATATACACAGTTAAATGTTGTTACCCACATACGAAAAACGAGCAGGCACCTGCAGCATATGCCACAACAGAAGAAAAAAAAAAAAGAGATGGACACTTTTACGGAGCGGAGGGACGCCTCGCCGGGGTCCGGGACCGAGGCTCCTTCCCCCGAGAGGGCCCCACCGGGAGCCGTAGCTGAGGCGATCCGCGAGAAGGGCCCGACGCACGTCCAGGGTCACTACCGCGCCCACCGCACCGACACCCCGCCTCGTCCGCTTTCGCCGCGGCCGGCGTCACGCGCAGCCCGCCACCCCCGTGGCCGGGGGCTCGTAACATGGGTCACTCCGCGCGCTCCGCCCGCGTAGCTTACCTGCTTGCTCGCAAAATGATTATTAGCATTCAGACAGGTTAAAATGTTGCTAAAACCATCACTTTTCTATCAGTCACAGTGACTTTTCAAAACAAAAATATTACAGCAAAAATCATATGGGTTGATTGACATGTTTATTCTGTAAGCTAACTTCAATAGTTTGAAATTATTTTGACAGTTAATGGCAGTTATCCTGTCAACCTTTCACAAGACTTCAATTTGTTAATTGAAAGTATAAATAGTATAAACACTTTTAACAGTATGTCGTGCTGTGAAATACAGCCGACAGGATGGCGCACCAAACACGAAGCAAGGCCATGCTGCAGGAGAACAAAGGACTTCTTTCATTTAAGGTTTGTGATAAACCATCAAACTCATTCGTTAAAAGGACTCTATAGTAATATAAAGCGAATTTTTCTGGACATTATCATGCAAGAAAAGTTTATTTTTGGGATCGCGATCACCGCGTAATGATTTTTAAAGGTTGCATTACATTATTAACTGTCCCATGTGATCAGCCAGTGCGATTGGAAGTCCATGCTCAATTATTGCCTCCGTAAATAAAACTTCGGCATTTATCACATCCAAAGAATCTGTTTGGGCGACGAAAAACGTTGAAAGTTTTCCACTTGTATCGCTAGCAACGGCATTAGACTTGTGTTTTTTTGTCCCAACGTGGTCTTTTACATCGCTAATTCCTCCGTGTCCGATCGAAAAATCTTGTCTGCACAAGGTGCAATTCGCGTAGTTTTCACCCTTTTTTTAAATTTTTTATTAATATTAGATATATAACGACGGGCGGATCGCAGGCGGATGCAGTTCTGATCAAACGTTACATCGGGTGGATGGCGGATGGTTGACGACTTTCTGCCGCGGTTGCGGATGAAATAAATTGCCTATCCGCGCATCTCTACATCCAAAGCATTTTGACCACAACCCTTAGGGGGCGCCACAAGTGTCTTCAAAATGGATGTTACAAAAACACGGCCTGAGAACTTGTCAACAACTTGTTCAAACAACACGTCTCAGCTTGTCTCCCTTTGAGAATAGTGAGTGTTGAGATAAGAAAGAGCCGAAAAAGGTCTGCTCAGACGGACTAGATTGGAGCCGGCTGTCTCTTTTGAGAAGATCCTGAGTGACGGCGACGTCTTGAAACTAATATGTGTCGTGACTGAGCATTGGGAAATTCCTGAGCCGCTATAACTGCGAGGGCTGAGTCAATGTGGGGCAGACTTACGTATCTTCTGTCTGCCACTCCTGACATAATGGTCACATGCTCGCCACACTGTTATGTGAACATTCAAAATGAAAGTACAAGGAAACACAGATGTGAGAGATTAATAGACACGACGGGCAAATAAAACGTACACCGATGTCGCCGGGCAGATTACTTTTGATTCTGCATGGCCTCACCGATACGGCATCCCTCACGTAGCACAGCGTCAAGGGGCCCCTCTCACCACTTTCTGGGAAGTGATTTAACGCAGGGTCGCCCTGGCAACGCAGCTTCATTAAAGCACATCAGGTGGGAATCGGGCCTGAAAGTGGGGCAGGAACCAGTCTGGGTCAAAATGCTGCAGCTTATTCTTGCAGAATGCTGATTCAGGAGGGCTGGTACACACACACAACTTGTGGAGGAACAAGTCGTGTTTGTCTTTAATGTCGCTCTGGTGGGACTGGCCTGCATTTAGTCAAGGCGAGGCTGTGTTTTCATAATCGCGGTTGGCTGTTTATGTTTGACCTTTACGCACAGAAAAACAATGCCCTAGTTTTGGTGCAAAACATATGTGTTTTGCCATTTTTTTTCCAAAAAATTGTAATTGTATAAATCAGGGGTGTCAAACTCATTTTAGATCAGAAGCCAAATAGAGAAAAATCTACTCCCAAGTGGGCCGGACTGGTAAAATCACGGCACGATAACTTAAAAATAAAGACAACTCCAGACTGTGTTGTTTGTTTAAAAATAGAACAAGCACATTCTGAAATTGTACAAATCATAATGTTGTTGGGTTTTTTTACACTTACATGTTGCGGTTAATAGTATTCTATATTTATTTGTCGTTATTCATACTTTCTGAATAAATGATGTGATAATGTTCATCAGTCAACTCATTGGTGTTAATTTTCAATCTATCAAGATAAAAAAAGTATATCAAAATCAAATTACAGTATGTTATTTATGTAGTTTGATCATTTTCCTCGACTAATGTACTAACATCATGTGGTTTAGTTTGTACATATGTAGCATCATCTACAAAGATACAAAGAATTACTATTTCGACATCCAGTGGACACATTTAGAACAGCAGTTTCTTTCATTCAAAAATTTCCGGTACATTTTTATACTTAGCAAACCCATCCTGCGGGCCGGATAAAACCTGTTCGCAGGCCTGATCCAGCCCTCGGGCCGTACGTTTGACACCCCTGGTCCAAACCAAAGACAAATACTGCAGAAGACACTCAGAAGGATACAATATAAACAACGTAGCAGACATGTTTACTTCTCCTTTAGTTGTTTAGCTGTTGTGAACCACTTTGTAATGTGCACTAGCGACACCTAGAGGACTGGAGTGTAATTATATTATATTATCGCTGTCAACTTGTTGATTCATCACTATTAAAAGTGTGTATTTTTCCTCAATCCTTAAGTAGTTTTTGTTCGGTTTGTAAGCTAGTTTGTATCATTACGCAAAAAATACTTGTTAGATTTCTACGGGAATTTCTCAAATTTAACTCCCGTTGAAAAGTAATTGAATAGTATATAATTGATTAGCCTTTTGTCAGCTTTTGTGTATTGCTGGACATTCAGGAGTGCAGTTGTCTGTGGATTTGTGTCAATATTTGCCTGTACTTATTTGACTGATTCATGTTTTTTTTTTTCAAGTTTATTATTTGTATTTTATTTTAAATATAATTTTTGTGAGTTACTTGTTTGGGGGAGAAAACATTTTATTTCTGGACTGGATATGTCAGAAATCCAATCAACAAATGTAAACAAACAAAAAAAAAAATGTTTGTCTAAATTTGAATGGTGAATGCAGGATTTTTTTGTTATTGTTTGACAATGAAAACAATATGCAGAATATTTGGTAGTTGTCAAGCATTTTGTAATACACATTACTGTCACCTCCAGGACTGGAGATAGACATTATCAACTTCAATGAAGGATTGTACACATTTTCAGACTATGCGTTGTTAGTTTGTTCTTCTGTTAGTTTGTTGGTAAGTTAGTCAGCAGGATCAAGCAAAAACTGCAGGACTGAAGTTAGTTAGCTTAAACTTTGACAACCACAATAATTCAATAACATCCGCTCAGCAGCTTTTCACCACCTAAAAAACATTGACAAAATCAAAGGGATAGTGTCTGAGGCAGATTTAGAAAGACTAGTCCATGCCTTTGTCTCCAGTAGGTTAGACTACGGTAATAGCTTTCTCCCTGGGTTCTCTAAACCAGTGTTTTTCAACCACTGTGCCGCGGCACACTAGCGTACTGTGAGGTATTGTCTGGTGTGCCGTAGGAGATTATGTACAAACCCCGTTTCCATATGAGTTGGGAAATTGTGTTAGATGTAAATATAAACGGAATACAATGATTTGCAAATAATTTTCAACCCATATTCAGTTGAATATGCTACAAAGACAACATATTTGATGTTCAAACTGATAAACATTTTTTTTTGGCAAATGATCATTAACTTTAGAATTTGATGCCAGCAACACGTGACAAAGAAGTTGGGAAAGGTGGCAATAAATACTGATAAAGTTGAGGAATGCTCATCAAACACTTATTTGGAACATCCCACAGGTGTGCAGGCTAATTGGGAACAGGTGGGTGCCATGATTGGGTATAAAAACAGCTTCCCAAAAAATGCTCACTCTTTCACAAGAAAGGAAGGGCCGAGGAACACCCCTTTGTCCACAACTGCATGAGCAAATAGTCAAACAGTTTAAGAACAACGTTTATCAAAGTGCAATTGCAAGAAATTTAGGGATTTCAACATCTACGGTCCATAATATCATCAAAATGTTCAGAGAATCTGGAGAAATCACTCCACGTAAGCGGCATGGCTTGAAACCAACATTGAATGACCGTGACCTTCGATCCCTCAGACGGCACTGTATCAAAAACCGACATCAATCTCTAAAGGATATCACCACATGGGGTCAGGAACACTTCAGAAAACCACTGTCACTAAATACAGTTTGTCGCTACATCTGTAAGTGCAAGTTAAAGCTCTACTATGCAAAGCGAAAGCCATTTATCAACAACATCCAGAAACGCCGCCGGCTTCTCTGGGCCCGAGATCATCTAAGATGCATGTAACATGCAAAGTGGAAAAGTGTTCTGTGGTCTGACAAGTCCACATTTCAAATTGTTTTTGGAAATATTCGACATCGTGTCATCCGGACCAAAGGGGAAGCGAACCATCCAAACTGTTATCGACGCAAAGTTGAAAAGCCAGCATCTGTGATGGTATGGGGGTGTATTAGTGCCCAAGGCATGGGTAACTTACACATCTGTGAAGGCACCATTAATGCTGAAAGGTACATACAGGTTTTGGAACAACATATGCTGCCATCTAAGCGCCGTCTTTTTCATGGACGTCCCTGCTTATTTCAGCAAGACAATGCCAAGCCACATTCAGCACATGTTACAACAGCGTGGCTTCGTAAAAAAAGAGTGCGGGTACTTTCCTGGCTCGCCTGCAGTCCAGACCTGTCTCCCATCGAAAATGTGTGCCGCATTATGAAGCGTAAAATACAACAGCGGAGACCCCGGACTGTTGAACGACTGAAGCTCTACATAAAACAAGAATGGGAAAGAATTCCACTTTCAAAGCTTCAACAATTAGTTTCCTCAGTTCCTAATCGTTTATTGAGTGTTGTTAAAAGAAAAGGTGATGTAACACAGTGGTGAACATGCCCTTTACCAACTACTTTGGCACGTGTTGCAGCCATGAAATTCTAAGTTAATTATTATTTGCAAAAAAAAAAAAAAAAGTTTATGAGTTTGAACATCAAATATCTTGTCTTTGTAGTGCATTCAATTGAATATGGGTTGAAAAGGATTTGCAAATCATTGTATTCCGTTTATATTTACATCTAACACAATTTCCCAACTCATAAGGAAACAGGGTTTGTAATTTCACCTAATTGGGTTAAAAATATTTTATGCAAACCAGTAATTATAATCCGCAAATGTGCCGTTGTTGAGTGTCTGTACTGCTCGGCATATCAGTAGGTGGCAGCAGGTAGCGAATTGCTTTGTAGATGTCGGGAACATGTTTTGTCGTGATCACAATATGCGGGATGCAGCGTGCAAGTAAAAAGGTATCTAATACTTAAACCAAAAAAAACCAAAAGACAAGTGCCGCTAAGAAAAGGCATTGAAGCTTAGGGATGGCTATGCAAAACGAAGCTAAAACTGAACTGGCTGCAACGTAAAGAAAAACAGAATGCTGGACGACAGCAAAGACTTACAACGTGTGGAGCAGACAATCAACAACAAAATAGGAAACAGAAAACATGAAATCACCAAAAAACTCCAGATAAGTCACGACAGGTCATGACAGCACACCTACTTTTAGACAAGAGCTATAGTGGTGCATGGTTGGTTATGGTTTGAATTCATATACAATTGCGAGTACAACTTTTTACTGTCAATATCGGCTGCTTAGTTTCAATTTTTAATGTTTTCTGCTAGTGGTGGGCCTCTGCATTTTTTCAATGAAAAAAATGTGCCTTGGCTCAAAAAAATTGAAAAACACTGCTCTAAACGAGCTGCTGCTCCTCGAGTCATGACTAGAACCAGGAAACACAACCATATTCCAATGAACTTTATAGAAGTCTGGTTTATCGCCAAACTTGTTGGTGCATATTTGCATAAAGATGTGCCTCTAGGTTCTATTATGGTTCACCTTTAGATGTTACAGTCCACTTGCAATGGGGCTAAGTGGGGCAGTGACCCACCAGCAGTTGGTCCTTGGCAGAGGTCCGGTGTCTGCCGTGGGCTTTTATTTCTCTTTGCTTTTCCTGGGCTGTTGTTGAGCACAATGTCTGCTCTGTCTCCACAACATCCCATAATCCCTCCACTCAAACTGGATTGGCAGGGTTGGACTCATTAGCAGAATGTGTTAGCTGCTGTGAGTATCACTTATTGCATCACCAGGCAAACAATTTAGAGTGCATCATCACAATGTTGTTTTCATTGACTAACGCTGAGGTTCTCCTCCCTTCAGGCCATGGACCTTTACTACCACAATGAGTCAGACCCGGACAGCTACTGTTGCCCTGGCGACAACGGTAAGTCTCAAATAAGACTCTTATTGTTTTCTTTTTTCACCCGTCATGCAGTTCTGTAGACATGTCTCGTCTCTTTACTGTCTGCTTCCAATGTTTGTGTGTCATCTGAGTGCGTTTGCTCGTCCTGTCTGGGTAGATCATTTTTACCAAAAAAATTCCCGTTCTAAACCACTGATGTTGGTATCAATGCCGTGATGCTACAGTATCATGCATCAATATTCTTCCTAACAATTTTGACTTTTTAATATGATGTAAATCTGCCCCTGTATATGTTTACTATACAGTGATGACTGTGAAAATATCTTTATTTTCAGGGGCCTCACTTTTCCAATGATTGTTTTTAAACAAAATGTTCCCGGGTTTTCGTATGTCACTTTAGTTATCGTACGACCTAGCGGTGTCAAAGTCATTTTAGCTCAGGGGCCACATGGAGGAAAATCTGTGCACAAGCGGGCCGGAGTATTAAAATCATGGCATCAAAACTAAAAAATAAAGACAACTTCAGATTGCTTTCTTTGTCTTACTTTGGCCAAAAATAGAACAAACACATTCTGAAAATATTACAATAAAAATATAGAAAAAAATACCGGCAGTGGTAAAGTTTAGATCCATGAAGTAAAGAAGAAAGTGTATGAATGTTTGTACCTGAATAAATTTACATATGCATAAAAATGTGTTTTATTTTGTATTTTTTTGTTTTTATGAATTAAGTAGTGTTTATGAAAACCTTTTTCCAAAACACAATATAGAATGTGAGATATAACAGGATAATGCATACATTTATCATTTGTTTTCAAACTGGTTACAAAAAAGTGGGACCCCAAAAATTGAGTGTATTGGTTTACACTATTGGTGTATTGGTGCGTGCAAAACAGCAGCAGGAGGCTGTGGCCTGCGGGCCGGTTCAAATACTAATCAAATATCATCCCGGGGGCCGTAGATAATTCATTTGCAGGCCGGAGCTGGCCCGCGGGCCTTGAGTTTGACACATAGGCGTAACAAACTTGTCTGTTTTCCCGCATATCTGTCCACAAAATAGAGTGCCCAAAAATAATTGGTTACTCAGTCTCTGCTTTTTATTATGGTCTGCAAAATAATCCAACATAGGGCAAAAAAAGATGCAAGTGACCAGCACTTGATAAAGAAGGTAAGAAATACTCTTGAATTCAAGAAAGAGCACATAACACATACACATACAAAGGTTAATATTTCTTACCTCAATATCTGTTTGGAGCAAAGAATAATTAAGGTTTGCAAAAATGACTTCCGGTTTTAATTCCAGAAGCTCAGACATAAACCGAAGTACTGTATCACCATGTGTTTTGTTTTCATAAAACACAAAAGTGACACGTTAGATTTTTATCTGATTATATTTTTATAGTTCAATTATTTTAAAACGTTTTTTTGTTTTTTTCAAAAAGTAAATGGTTTACATTTTTTTTTAATTCTATGCTAACATAAGACATACGTTTTCCCCTGTAGTGGAAAAAATATATATTTTTCAAAATACAGTTTCAATGTTTAATAATTAATGTTTTATTCATTTTCTTAACTAGGAATACACATAAATACGATTGACAACAATTTTGATTTAACAAAAAAAATACAAGTTTATATGTTTAGACTTTCAGTGTTTGACAAACTGGATGTAACGTCTTGCGCTTACTTAGGCTATTTTTATGTTCCTTTTTGGAGTATTCAGTAATAATTAGGGATGTCCGATAATGGCTTTTTGCCGATTTCCGATATTGTCCAAATCTTTAATTACAGATACCGATATCAACCGATACCGATATCAACCGATATATACAGTCGTGGAATTAACACATTATTATGCCTAATTTGGACAACCAGGTATGGTGAAGATAAGGTACTTTAAAAATTTTTTTTATAAAATTAAATAAGATAAATAAATTAAAAACATTTTCTTAAATAAAAAAGAAAGTAAAACAATATAAAAACAGTTACATAGAAACTAGTAATTAATTAAAATTTGTAAAATTAACTGTTAAAGGTTAGTAGACCAGTAGCACGCACAATCATGTGTGCTTACGGACTGTATCTCTTGCAGACTGTATTGATCTATATTGATATATAATGTAGGAACCAGAATATTAATAACAGAAAGAAGCAACCCTTTTGTGTGAATGAGTGTGAATGGGGGAGGGAGGTTTTTTGGGTTGGTGCACTAATTGTAAGTGTATCTTGTGTTTTTTTATGTTGATTTAATAAAAAAAATTAATTTTTTTTTTTTTTTAAACGATACCGATAAAAAAAAAAAAAGTGATACCGATAATTTCCGATATTACATTTTAACGCATTTATCTGCCGATAATATTGGCAGGCCGATATTATTGGACATCTCTAGCATAGTTGCCAACCCTCCCGGATTTCCGGGAGACTCCCGAAATTCAGCGCCTCTCCCGAAAACCTCCCGGGACAAATTTTCTCCCGAAAATCTCCCGAAATTCAGGTTTCCCACAATATAAACAGCGCACCTGCCCAATCACGTTATAACTGTAGAATGATGGAGGGCGAGTTCTTGGTTTCTTATGTGGGTTTATTGTTAGGCAGTTTCATTAACGTCCTCCCAGCGCGGCAACAACACACAACAACAGCAGTCACGTTTTTGTCTACCGTAAAGCAGTTCCTCTGCCGTAAACAGCAATGTTGTGACACTCTTAAACAGGACAATACTGCCATCTAGTGCATTTGATGAAAGCACTTTTGTGCGTGCTACACAGCAATGCATCATCAGAGAGGGTGTTCAGCATGGTTAAAAAAAATAGTGACAGAGAATAGAACAAGGATGGACAATTCAACCCTTAACTCAACAATGAGTAGATGAGTGTTATGTGTGTGTGTGTGTGTGTGTGTGTGTGTGTGTGTGTGTGTGTGTGTGTGTGTGTGTGTGTGTGTGTGTGTGTGTGTGTGTGTGTGTGTGTGTGTGTGTGTGTGTGTGTGTGTATGTGTATGTGTAAATAAATGAACACTGAAATTCAAGTATTTATTTTATTTATATATATATATATATATATATATACACAGTATATATATATATATATATATATATATATATATATATATATGCATATATATATTTATATATATATATATATATATATATATATATATACTGTATATACTGTATAAAAAATATACTGTATATATATATATACTGTATATATATATATATATATTTATAGCTAGAATTCACTAAAAGTCAAGTATTTCTTATATATATATATATATATATATATATATATATATATATATATATATATATATATATATATATATATATATATATATATATATGTATGTATGTATATATATATATTATTGAAATACTTGACTTGGTGAATTCTAGCTGTAAATATACTCCTCCCCTCTTAACCACGCCCCCAACCACGCCCCCGCCCCCACCCCCCACCTCCCGAAATCGGAGGTCTCAAGGTTGGCAAGTATGATCTCTAGTAATAATAATTACTTAATGTAACAACTTGGCGGAGGTCTGCAATAAATAGTTGGGAAGCACTGCATTAATGGTCCAAACATTTTTAATAGTGTTTGTGTGTTGCTGTTTGACACACAACAGCACACAAGACCATCTTTTAAACCCGTCTTTGTTTCTTCATTCAGAAACTCAACCAGTCTCTGCTTATTTATATTTCAGCATAGTTTTCTTTCATTCCAACACACACAAGAACCATTCATTCCCACTCTTGCAACACACGTATTTGTCATTGGAGTGTGCTGTGGAAAGTTTTAACATAGCATGACGACAAAAACCCAACCCTGGTACAGCGCAGTTAGCAGCTTTAGCATCAAGTAGCTACTTGCAATGAATATTACACACTTGTGCAAGTAATATTAAGTGTAGGAAAGCAGATTTACTACAAATTGGATGTCATGTGACCACAATAACCCCTTAGAAATGTACACTCTCAGAAAAAAGTACAAAGGTACTGATCTGAAACATATTTGTCCCTTTTTGGACACTTTATTTTATCTTGAGGTCCGATAATGAGCCCTTCTGGGGTGCATTGGTGTACATTCTATCAAAGTTATACTGTTACTTGTATTCCTGACAGCGCAGCAGGTTACAGTTATGTGACAAAGAAAATACAGTTTGTTATCAATCATAAAGTTGTGGGAAATATGTGTTTTTAAAGTCGAACTGGGTTCATCGAGTCAAAAAGTATTCAGTAACTTTATATGTATTATGCTTTTTGGCTTAAACAAAAAGTGTTAAAAGCAGTTGGCGCGTCCCAATACTTTTGTCCAGCTTGTCGTCACATATCATCAAGGTTAAATCATGATTTTTTTTATTTTTAAACACTTCATTTTGATCTACAAAACATGTAATGCTGATTCGTAGGTAAAATTTTGCATTCAAAAATGTTTGTATAGATTTTGTTTTGTTCAAGCCACTTTTTTGATCCCTTGGAAAACAAGCCGTTTTGAGAGGCAGAGTTGTTAGATGCAAATAAGCAGAGGTGGGTAGAGTAGCCAGAAATTGTACTCAAGTAAGAGTACTGTTACTTTAGAGATTTATTACTCAAGTAAAAGTAAGGAGTAGTCACCCAAATATTTACTTGAGTAAAAGTAAAAAGTATGTTGTGAAAAAACTACTCAAGTACTGAGTAACTGATGAGTAACATACACACACATATCATATATATATATATATATATATATATATATATATATATATATGTATATACATATATACATATACATATACATATATATACACACACATATATATATACAGTATATAATTTATATTTATTTATTTTGCCGTTTTTGTTTACATGTTAAAGGTGTTTTAATGAATATACATGCATGTTTAACACATATAGATTCCTTTCTTTCATGAAGACAAGAATATAAGTTGGTGTATTACCTGATTCTGATGACTTGCATTGATTGTAATCAGACCGTAGTGCTGATAGCGTCCACGTTTTCAAATGGAGGAGAAAAAAAGTTCCTCCTTTCTGTCTAATACCACATGAAAGTGGTTGGTTTTTGGCACCTTATTTGTCCAGCTTCCATATTCGTTTTTATACACTTTACAAGAAATACATTGGCGGCAAACTCCGTAGCTTGCTAGCTTGTTTGCGCTGGCTTTCGGAGACTCTTGTTTTGAAAGCGCAGGCGCGATGGAGCGGCACTTTTATTGTGAAGACAGGAACTGTGCAGTCAGTCTTTAGGCTTTTGACAGGATGTACGATTGAAATAAAAAAGGGTCTTTTTTCCTTCACACTTTTGATTGATTGATTGAAACTTTTATTAGTAGATTGCACAGTACAGTATATATTCCGTACAATTGACCACTAAATGGTAACACCCCAATAAGTTTTTCAACTTGTTTAAGTCAGGTCATGTGACCGCCTGGCTCTGTTTGATTGGTCCAACGTCACCAGTGACTGCATCTGATTGGTGGAACGGAGTGAACGTCACCAGTGACTGTATTTGTTGAAACGCAGGCACTATGACAGACCAAAACAAACAAAGCGTGCATTAACAGATCGATAAAAATTAGTAGCGAGTAGCGAGCTGAATGTAGATAAAAGTAGCGGAGTAAAAGTAGCGTTTCTTCTCTATAAATATACTCAAGTAAAAGTAAAAGTATGTTGCATTAAAACTACTCTTAGAAGTACAATTTATCCCAAAAGTTACTCAAGTAGATGTAACGGAGTAAATGTAGCGCGTTACTACCCACCTCTGCAAATAAGGCCCTCCTTACCACACCCCCTCACGCTGGCTTTGCCTTCGTTCTCGCCTCGGCAGCCATGTTTTTGTTTTTTTTGTGCTATGACCGTATGGAGTATGGACAACTTATCTAATTTTTACATGACTTTCCCCACAACACAACATCCCAGATGATATATCCTTGCCGGTGGACACACTGCTCGCTGTACATATCCTATGAAGTCAGACCTACACTGTTTCAATGTCCATTTCTCAGATGATATTATTGTTGATGACTGAAGTGCTGATATCAACCAAACCTAACCCCTCCGCCCCAACCCCCTCCACATTCCACCCCCCGGATTGTAAATAATGTAAATAATTCAATGTATATACTCTGATGATTAACTTGTGTGATAACTGTATTATGCTGATAGTATATATTTGTACCATGAATTAATTAACGTGGACCCCGACTTAAACAAGTTGAAAAACTTATTCGGGTGTTACCATTTAGTGGTCAATTGTACGGAATATGTACTGTACTGTGCAATCTACTAATAAAAGTCTCAATCAATCAATCAATCACAAAGTAAGGAAGCCCGGTCTGAAATTTCTGATACTTTAAGCTGGATAAGGTTGAACTTCTACCGAGTCTTTCTCTCTCCAATGCTAAATCCTGGACATATACTTGTGTATATTGACAGTAACATGTTTTTCTATTCTATACCGTGTTATTACTGTCACTGCGGTTGCTGTGTAAATGTAAACAAACATAGTAAACTATGCTACGAGCTACATTTCAAATGTAATCATGGATTATATTACCATTGCCAAACACAATAGACAAACGAGTAGTTCTTAGTAAAAATCATTCTTTATTTTGCTGGAGGAAGGTGATGCTATTGTCTTACATTAGAAGGCTAAGTTAGCTACACAAAAAATTGAGCTAATATTTCTAACCTATTATTATTACTTGCTGTTTCATTGTCCCCTCCACAGCCATAGATAATAGTCACCGACTCCGCCATTAAAAATAGTTTTACGGAAAATCCAAGGTTTGTGGGTGAAGCAGGACTCTCCTTGGCACACACTCGAAGCCATTTCTTTACAGCTGAAGGCACGTTGCCACAAATCGTAAAAGTTAAAAGTAAGGCACTTTTTACTTCAGATGAGGCTGAAAGTTTGAGTCGTGGCTTGTGATGGTTAAAGCAAACAAACAACAGAGCATTTTCCTTCATTGGGATTCATCGTGGACATGTTGTTGTAGGTTTTACGTCAATTGAAAATGGCTGACTCACGCAATGACGTAAATTTCTACCATATGGCTCCAGCGCCCCCCGCGACCCCAAAGGGAATAAGCGGTAGAAAAATGGATGGATGTGTATGTATGTCAACAACGTCACAAAAGGAGCAAATTCCCAACAGACCGTTTGGAGGAAGAATGAAAGAAAGCAAGATTGTTTTAGAAATATCTTTGCTATGCCTTCATGGTTGGATTTTAAATTTCTGGGACTTATGCAGATCCCAAATACACATAAGCAGGTACCATTAGGTAAGAAAAGTTGATTTTGCATGATAAGGCCCCTTAAGGTAGACTTTTGTTTGTTGTATGACAATGAAGAAATTGGGTTTAAAACGTGTGATAGCCACAGTTTGACCTTGGAACAGATGATTTATTTCTATATCTATTATTTCTTGATTTCCTTTCGAGCCCTGTTGTTAGCTCACCTGTGTCGACCTGCTCCATTCTAAGCTTGAACCAACACACACACCTACACAAGACATGTACACAATTGACAACGTTACATCAGCGACAAACACACCCTACTTGGCGAAGGAAGAACGTCTCGACATGTTTCTCAACAAACACACACAGAAAACGTTAGCCAGGCTCATGGGGCCACTCGGACGAGGGTCCCAGATGGCGCCCCAAGCTCCTTTTCGGTATCACAGCAGTGCACACTGGCGGTCCACGAGGGTTCGAATAAAAGCCAGACTGTGCTCCTGTGAAAAGCCTAGTGTTTTTTTTCAACGTAACGCCAGTCGCCTTCTCGCCACCCAGGCTCATCGGCATTCGTGGCGTGCCAGCTCGGATTCGGCGGGCAAAATATAGCAGCAAATAAACGATGGATTGATGAAAGCGTGGCATATGGAAAAAAGGTTGTTAACACTACCACGCTATTATCCGCTAACTGGCCTCGCCTCGCCAGCCTTCCTGTGCTCGCACCAAGCGGCTTCCCAGAGTGTGTGTGAGTCACTTGGCATTCATAGTATTACCACTAGTGCCTTACATAATGCACTTGTCTCCCTCTCTCTTTCTCTCACACACACACACACACACACACACACACAGAGCAAATAAGTACGCACTTTGTAGAAGCATCCAATTGGGAAAACAAACTTCTACCTTCTTTTCCTGTTCTTCCCATCATATCATGTTATCAAATGGTTTCATTTGCCGAGCGCCACGTTTGTGTTCGCCTGTGCGTCTATTTCTTATTTTAGCATTCCTGCAATAAAGATGACGTGACATGACAGGATGGTACTGTTTGTTGTTTTAAAGCAGGGGGTTGTAGTGTGACACAAATGGCAGAAGACTAAAAAACAAAACGTGACAAATTTGTGGTTTTGTCCTGTTTGTTAGTTTACTTTCTGGTTCATGACACAAGATAGAATTAGGGGTGTAACGATTGATCGACATATTGATTGATCGATTTATGCTTCTAAGATCCAACGAAATCGATCTGTGCTCGGCGAGTTGGCCTTCCCAAATATACAGTACAGGCCAAAAGTTTGGACACACCTTAATCTCATTCAATGCGTTTTCTTTATTTTCATGACTATTTACATTGTAGATTGTCACTGAAGGCATCAAAACTATACATGAACACATGTGGAGTTATGAAGCAGCTAGCACGTCAAAGATGACGCGCTAGCTGTCCAAAGTGGGGACCCAGGGTGGACCACTCATCTGTGCATCAGTTGGGGACTTCTCTGTGCTGCTGACCTGTCTCCACTCAACATGATCTCCTGCTGGCCCCACTATGGTCTGGACTCTTCCACTATTATGTTAGATCTACTATGGACAGGACTCTCACAATATTATGTTAAATCCACTATGGACTGGACTCTCACACTATTATGTTAGATCCACTATGGACTGGACTCTCACAATATTATGTTAGATCCACTATGGACTGGACTCTCACACTATTATGTTAGATCCACTATGGACTGGACTCTCACAATATTATGTTAGATCCACTATGGACTGGACTCTCACACTATTATGTTAGATCCACTATGGACTGGACTCTCACAATATTATGTTAGATCCACTATGGACTGGACTCTCACACTATAATGATAGATCCACTATGGACTGGACTCTCACAATATTATGTTAAATCCACTATGGACTGGACTCTCACACTATTATGTTAGATCTACTACGGACAGGACTCACACAATATTATGTTAGATCCACTATGGACTGGACTCTCCCACTATTATGTGAGATATACTACAGACATGACTCTCACAATATTATGTTAGATCCACTATGGACTGGACTCTCACACTATTATGTTAGATCCACTATGGACTGGACTCTCACAATATTATGTTAGATCCACTATGGACTGGACTCTCACACTATTATGATAGATCCACTATGGACTGGACTCTCACAATATTATGTTAGATCCACTATGGACTGGACTCTCACACTATTTTGTTAGATCCACTATGGACTGGACTCACACAATATTATGTTAGCAGTGACGTGCAGTCACTAGAGGCAGGTGAGGCAGGGCCTCACCTGCCATCATGGAAAGAAAAAAAATGTAAAAAGAAAAAAAAAAATTAAATTGTTATATGTATCCAGTGATTATACTATAAAGTTATTTTCCATTTAACTTCACCAGTTTTAGATTATTTTTTATTCAAAATCACTGAATTTTCACATTAGCCGTTCAAATACTGAGAAGAGACGGTGCGGTGAACAGCAGCCAGTTGAGGCACGTCACTCAGTGCCGCAACATGGATTGCGCAATGACTCGGCTAACTGCTGGCCTGCTGTGCAGTGAGACTGTATTGCTATATGAACTATACTATACATTTCCATGGTTTAGTTAGCTGAGGTATATAATGTACAGTGTATTTTGTCAACAACTGTATGTGTGTAAAGTATTTCTTGTGCTGAGCGATCATAAAACGGCTGCAAAAGACGCACTGGCTGAGGCTCGCCTCCTGCACCCCCGCCGTAGAATTGTTATGTCAACTAAAGCCCACACTTAAACTTTCCACGTGCAAGATTGAATCTATTTCAAAAAATTATTTCATAAGAAGCCAAAAAGTGCAAAAACAATAATGTTGGTGTTGGAGGAGTTGTGAATGACTGCAGGGACACAACATTAGATACACCTGCAGACTGCAGGTGTACCTAATTCACAACTCCTCCAACACGAACATTATTGTTTTTGCACTTTTTGGCTTCTTATTAAATAACTTTTGTAACCTATTTTCATGGGCTTTCCTCTTTGTGATGTTAAGTTCCTGTTATGCGCTGTTATACAGTATATGCCTTGAGCTCTTATTTTGAAGGCGCTAAGAGCGGAAGTGATGTCACGTTGCGGAGGTTTTTGAAAGAAGGTAAATAAAGTGGTCCTCGTGTAAACTGGAGCCTCCGTGTTTGTTATTTTGTAGTTTCATACAGTATAGGCGACATTTATAAACCCTTGGTTACACTTTTTTAAATAGATTCAATCTTGCATGTGGAAAGTTCAAGTGAGGCCTTTAGTTGCGGCGCATGGACTTAATTTCTAAGTAAAGGTAAGACCATAATAACGTTTTTTTTATTAAATGTGCTTTTTTGTGTGCTACAGTTTTTATGTGTAAAGTTAAAGTTAAGTTAAAGTACCAATGATTGTCACACACACACTAGGTGTAATGAAATTTGTCCTCTGCATTTGACCCATCCCCTGGTTCACCGCCTGGGAGGTGAGGGGAGCAGTGGGCAGCAGCGGCGCCGCGCCTGGGGAATCATTTTTGGTGATTTAACCCCCAATTCCAACCCTTGATGCTGAGTGCCAAGCAGGGAAGAATGCTGGTATGAGCTTTTAAACATAACCCATTAACTGCTGCCAATCAAATGGTGAATAAGATACTCTTTAGGGTTCATATGTTTGTAAATCTGACTGTGATGAAGTCAGTGCCTCACCAGCCATCAACCTCACCGCACGTCACTGTATGTTAGATCCACTATGGACTGGACTCTCGCACTATTATGTTAGATCCACTACGGACAGGACTCTCACACTATTATGCTAGATGCACTATGGACTGGACTCTCACACTATTATGTTAGATCCACTATGGACTGGACTCTCACTATTATGTTAGATCCACTATGGTCTGGACTCTCACAATATTATGTTAGATCCACTATGGACTGGACTCTCACACTATTATGTTAGATCCACTATGGACTGGACTCTCACACTATTATGTTAGATCCACTATGGACTGGACTCTCACTATTATGTTAGATCCACTATGGTCTGGACTCTCACAATATTATGTTAGATCCACTATGGACTGGACTCTCACACTATTATGTTAGATCCACTATGGACTGGACTCTCACACTATTATGTTAGATCCACTATGGACTGGACTCTCACTATTATGTTAGATCCACTATGGTCTGGACTCTCACAATATTATGTTAGATCCACTATGGACTGGACTCTCACAATATTATGTTAGATCCACTATGGACTGGAATCTCACAATATTATGTTAGATCCACTATGGACTGGACTCTCACACTATATGTTAGATCTACTATGGACTGGACTCTCACACTATTATGTTAGATCCACTATGGACTGAACTCTCACAATATTATGTTAGATCCACTATGGACTGGAATCTCGCAATATTATGTTAGATCCACTATGGACTGGACTCTCACACTATTATGTTAGATCCACTATGGACTGGACTCTCACACTAGTATGTTAGATCCACTATGGACTGGACTCTCACAATATTATGTTAGATCCACTATGGACTGGAATCTCTCAATATTATGTTAGATCCACTATGGACTGGACTCTCACAATATTATGTTAGATCCACTACGGACCGGACTCTCACAATATTATGTTAGATCCACCATGGACTGGACTCTCACACTATTATGTTAGATCCACTACGGACATGACTCTCACACTATTATGTTAGATCCACTATGGACTGGACTCTCACTATTATGTTAGATCCACTATGGACTGCACTCTCACAATATTATGTTAGATCCACTATGGACTGGACTCTCGCACTATTATGTTAGATCCACTACGGACAGGACTCTCACAATATTATGTTAGATCCACTATGGACTGGACTCTCACACTATTATGTTAGATCCACTATGGACTGGACTCTCACACTATTATGTTAGATCCACTATGGACTGGACTCTCACTATTATGTTAGATCCACTATGGTCTGGACTCTCACAATATTATGTTAGATCCACTATGGACTGGACTCTCACACTATTATGTTAGATCCACTATGGACTGGACTCTCACACTATTATGTTAGATCCACTATGGACTGGACTCTCACTATTATGTTAGATCCACTATGGTCTGGACTCTCACAATATTATGTTAGATCCACTATGGACTGGACTCTCACAATATTATGTTAGATCCACTATGGACTGGACTCTCACAATATTATGTTAGATCCACTATGGACTGGACTCTCACACTATATGTTAGATCTACTATGGACTGGACTCTCACACTATTATGTTAGATCCACTATGGACTGAACTCTCACAATATTATGTTAGATCCACTATGGACTGGAATCTCGCAATATTATGTTAGATCCACTATGGACTGGACTCTCACACTATTATGTTAGATCCACTATGGACTGGACTCTCACACTAGTATGTTAGATCCACTATGGACTGGACTCTCACAATATTATGTTAGATCCACTATGGACTGGAATCTCTCAATATTATGTTAGATCCACTATGGACTGGACTCTCACAATATTATGTTAGATCCACTACGGACAGGACTCTCACAATATTATGTTAGATCCACCATGGACTGGACTCTCACACTATTATGTTAGATCCACTACGGACATGACTCTCACACTATTATGTTAGATCCACTATGGACTGGACTCTCACTATTATGTTAGATCCACTATGGACTGCACTCTCACAATATTATGTTAGATCCACTATGGACTGGACTCTCACACTATTTTGTTAGATCCACTATGGACTGGACTCACACAATATTATGTTAGATCCACTATGGACTGGAGTCTCACAATATTATGTTAGATCCACTATGGACTGAACTCTCACACTATTATGTTAGATCCACTATGGACTGGACTCTCACCATATTATGTTAGATCCACTATGGACTGGACTCTCACTATTATGTTAGATCCACTATGGACTGGTCTCCGACAATATTATGTTAGATCCACTCTGGACTGGACTCTAACACTATTATGTGAGATCCACTATGGACTGGACTCTCACAATATTATGCTCGATCCACTCGACGTCCATTGCACTGGTCGCCCAGGGGGTGGGGGGTTCCCCACATCTGTGGTCCCCTCTAAGGTTTCTCATTGTCATCCCATTGGGTTGAGTTTTTCTTTCCCTGATGTGGGATTTGAGCCGAGGATGTCGTTGTGGCTTGTGCAGCCCTTTGAGACACTCGTAATTTAGGGCTATATAAGTAAACTTTGATTGATGATTGATTGATTGATGTACTTAACAAAGTAAGGTGCAATAACTAAAAACATGTTATATATTCTAGTTTCTTCAAAATAGCCACCCTTTGCTCTGATTACTGTTTTGCACACTCTTGGCATTCTCTTGATGAGCTTCAAGAGGTAGTCACCTGAAAGGGTTTTCACTTCACAGGTGTGCTTGAAGCTCATCACAACAAGGGCAGGTCTTGTCGTGAATTTAGTTTTTGTGATGCTCTGCAATAATAATTAATAAAAGTGTTTTCAAGACAACTCAAAGGTGTGTTGTCCGCAATACTTTATATTTTAGTTGTATTCTATTTTACTGTAATTCTAGTCGACTAAAACGTTGAGGAATCTTGTCAACTATAACTAAATTATTTTGTCGACTTAAACTAAATTATTTTGGTGACTAAAACTAAAGTACATTTTCGTCAGAAGACTAAAACTAAATCAAAAACAGCTGTCAAAATGAAAACAGGCCAACATACAACAACAAGCCAAAACCATAGATGCATGGTTAGCAAAGGAAGGCTAACTCTTCAATGTTCAATCTCTGGAAAATATGATAGAGGAACTTCAACTTTAGCGGCAAGACTTGGGGAGGAGGAAGGGCTGCCCTCGTTCAACAAGCATGGCGCACAGACAGTAAGAGGATTTCAAACTCCTGCTGTGAAATTGTGGAATATCTGACTTTGAAGTTAAGTCAGATAAGTTAAGTTATTGTGAGTGTGGTGTACACCCCTCCGCTAAAGAGGAGAAATACATGACATGAACAATGGGCATGAAAATACATGCCCGATTGCTGCTCTAATTATCTTGAGTGATTTTAAACGACTGTAATCTGCGGTGATTTCCTTACCAGAAACAACAAACTTCACCTGCCGTGTCCATTATCCAGTATTTGCTTAACTGTCACATTGCTTGTATGTCCATCCATCCATCCATCTTCTTCCGCTTATCCGAGGTCGGGTCGCGGGGGCAGCAGCCTAAGCAGGGAAGCCCAGACTTCCCTCTCCCCAGCCACTTCGTCCAGCTCCTCCCGGGGGATCCCGAGGCGTTCCCAGGCCAGCCGGGAGACATAGTCTTCCCAACGTGTCCTGGGTCTTCCTCGTGGCCTCCTACCGGTCGGACATGCCCTAAACACCTCCTTAGGGAGGCGCTCGGGTGGCATCCTGACCAGATGCCCGAACCACCTCATCTGGCTCCTCTCGATGCGGAGGAGCAGCGGCTTTACTTTGAGCTCCCCCCGGATGGCAGAGCTTCTCACCCTATCTCTAAGGGAGAGCCCCGCCACCCGGCGGAGGAAACTCATTTCGGCCGCTTGTACCCGTGATCTTGTCCTTTCGGTCATAACCCAAAGCTCATGACCATAGGTGAGGATGGGAACGTAGATCGACCGGTAAATTGAGAGCTTTGCCTTCCGGCTCAGCTCCTTCTTCACCACAATGGATCGATACAGCGTCCGCATTACTGAAGACGCCGCACCGATCCGCCTGTCGATCTCACGATCCACTCTTCCCTCACTCGTGAACAAGACTCCGAGGTACTTGAACTCCTCCACTTGGGGCAAGATCTCCTCCCCAACCCGGAGATGGCACTCCACCCTTTTCCGGGCGAGAACCATGGACTCGGACTGTGAGGTGCTGATTCTCATCCCAGTCGCTTCACACTCAGCTGCGAACCGATCCATTGCTTGTATGTGTTTGCTAAAAAGTTACTAAAGTGATTTGAACTTACTAAACTGTATCAACTGCAAATTCTGAATCAAATATACACCCCTAAATAGAAGAGTATTAATTTTATACAATTACATTTTTAACATTTTCAAAAAATATATATATTTTTTTTTTCAGGGTATTACATAATAAATCGCCAATATTTTTCCACAATTTCAACTGTCTTTCACTGCTAATGATAATTTGTCATGTTTTTTTTTTAATGTATTACATTTACACATTGTATAAGCCAAACATCCTACAAAACCCAAAACCAGTGAAGTTGGCACGTTGAGTAATTCGTAAATAAAAACAGAATACAATGATTTGCAAATCCTTTTCAACTTATATTCAATTGAATAGACTGCAAAGACAAGATATTTAACGTTCCAACTGAGAAACTGATTTTTTCTTTTTAAATAATCATTAACTTAGAATTTAATGGCAGCAGCACATTGCAAAAATGGGCATTTTTACCACTCTGTTACATGGCCTTTCCTTTTAACAACACTCAGTAAACATTTGGGAACTGAGTAGACCAATTTTTGAAGTTTTTCAGGTGGAATTATTTCCCATTCTTGCTTGATGTACAGCTTAAGTTGTTCAACAGTCCGGGGGTCTCCGTTGTGGTATTTTAGGCTTCATATTGCGCCACACATTTTCAATGGGAGACAGGTCTGGACTACAGGCAGCCAGTCTAGTACCCGCACTCTTTTACTAAGAAGCCACGCTTTTGTAACACGTGGCTTGGCATTGTCTTGCTGAAATAAGCAGGGGCGTCCATGAAAAAGACATTGCTTGGATGGCAACATATGTTGCTCCAAAACCTGTATGTACCTTTCAGCGTTAATGGTGCCTTCACAGATGTGTAACCCCATACAGTATATGTATATTTACACTATCGACAATTATATATATATATATATATATATATATATATATATATACATATAGAAAAGGAAAAAGTTACATTTGTGTTTTATGATGAAATCAACACTGTGACATACAGTAACAGTTGGTCCTGACTTGCGACTGAATAGCTGCACTTATTCAACCTTTGACCCGAGCCAGTTTTTGACCAATGTGTGTCAGATACCATTCAAACACAATCAAATTCTTGTTTTGCTGGAGACAACTGCAGTTTGAAACTCGTGGGCAGCAGAGCATTGACGAGGAGCCTCAATGGAGGTAGTGAGGACACGCTCTACATCCTAGTGGTCCCTTTGTAGGAGGGACAACAACCCCTCCAGTCAGTAGGACGGACCACCACAATGGTACACATTGTCCTACAACCGACTCCTTTGCCTTTGCACTGCAGTTTTTGTCCTGTACTTTTTCGATGAATGTCAACCCGCTGAGGTTTCCCAATCCAGGTTACTGTTTAATTCCCAGGCCTGGTAGGACGCAATGGAAAAATACGTCTCTTTGCGAAGGCGAAACACTGTTTGCACAAGGAGGCGTGCACGCAGGCTGAGTGTGCCTCACATGAGGGCTCCACATTTTACAAATGTCACAATAACATAGATATTATTTTGAATAATTGGTTGATTTAGAGGTGTGTCTGTATATACCAGGGTTAGGGAACCTATGGCTCTCGAGCCAGATGTGGCTCTTTTGATGACCGCATCTGGCTCTCAGATAAATATTAGCTGACATTACTTAACACGATAAATAATGAATAATTCCGCTTGTAATCACAGTGTTAAAAATAACATTCAAAATACAAAACATTCTCATGCATTTTAATCCATCCGTTTCCTACCGCACCTGTTCAAGAAGTTGCATTAATGATAAGAAGTATTTTATCTATTATTGGTTAGCTTCAGAATAACAATGTTATTAAATATAAGAGTAAGAGACTTATTATACTCTAAAAATGTTGGTCTTACTTAAAAATGCACGCTTTTAGTTGTATTCAGTGTTAAAAAATAATATATGGCTCTCACGGAAAAATACATTTTTAAAATGTTTGGGTTTCATGGCTCTCAGCCAAAAAGTTTCCCGACCCCTGGTATATACTTTAACACATTCAGGTTTGGCTCCTTATTCTAGGATTTTCAGAGTTATATGCTCAAGTTTTGGACTCCGCCAAGGATGCCCTTTGTCACCGATTCTGTTCATAACTTTTATGGACAGAATTTCTAGGCGCAGTCAAGGCGTTGAGGTGATCTGGTTTGGTGGCTGCAGGATTAGGTCTCTGCTTTTTGCAGATGATGTGGTCCTGATGGCTTCATCTGGCCAGGATCTTCAGCTCTCACTGGATCGGTTCGCAGCCGAGTGTGAAGCGACTGGGATGAGAATCAGCACCTCCAAGTCCGAGTCCATGGTTCTCGCCCGGAAAAGGGTGGAGTGCCATCTCCGGGTTGGGGAGGAGATCTTGCCCCAAGTGGAGGAGTTCAAGTACCTCGGAGTCTTGTTCACGAGTGGGGGAAGAGTGGATCGTGAGATCGACAGGCGGATCGGTGCGGCGTCTTCAGTAATGCGGACGCTGTATCGATCCGTTGTGGTGAAGAAGGAGCTGAGCCGGAAGGCAAAGCTCTCAATTTACCGGTCGATCTACGTTCCCATCCTCACCTATGGTCATGAGCTTTGGGTTATGACCGAAAGGACAAGATCACGGGTACAAGCGGCTGAAATGAGTTTCCTCCGCCGGGTGGCGGGGCTCTCCCTTAGAGATAGGGTGAGAAGCTCTGCCATCCGGGAGGAGCTCAAAGTAAAGCCGCTGCTCCTCCACATCGAGAGGAGCCAGATGAGATGGTTCGGGCATCTGGTCAGGATGCCACCCGAACGCCTCCCTAGGGAGGTGTTTAGGGCACGTCCCACCGGTAGGAGGCCGCGGGGAAGACCCAGGACACGTTGGGAAGACTATGTCTCCCGGCTGGCCTGGGAACGCCTCGGGGTCCCACAGGAAGAGCTGGACGAAGTGGCTGGGGAGAGGGAAGTCTGGGCTTCCCTGCTTAAGCTGCTGCCCCCGCGACCCGACCTCGGATAAGTGGAAGAAGATGGATGGATGGATGGATGGATATGCTCAAGTTTGTAGTTTTTATTATGTAGTAGAAACACAGTTAAACCTAATGGCTATAGCTCATTAAAATACACACAATTATGAAATACTTATCAATATTTTTTGCATTAGATTTTAATATTATTAAGTCAATACAAATATTTGAAACAAGGTGTTTTTAGCAGTTGTAACTTAGACTTAGACTTAGACTTAGACTAGCGACTGCACGACACCAAGGCCGTGGAACAGAGACACGCGGCAGGCTTACACACACACATGCATTCACAAAAATTATACGCCACACACACATACCCCACCCCCCATCCAACGCCCTTGATGCGAATCCCTTAGGGGTGATGGACGGCTGGGCAGCGCCTGAAGAGCTGCAGCCTTCCACCGTGGCCCCCACTCCCTCGCCTCTGTTGCTAGATATCTCGAGATATATGTTGTGTATATGTGCTTTGCTATGGAGGTTTTTTCCCACTCTAGATCTGGGCCCCCTTAGGAGCTCAGTCTAGATTGTATTTTTTTACTCATCCTTCCCATCTTTTACGGGGGCGCCTTGTGGCGACCCATCAGAGTTCCTGTTCTGAAACCCTGTACACTGTTTGTTTGTCTAATCTCGAAGGGGTTTGTGCTGAAAACAAAGTTTCGTTGTACTTGTGCAATGACAATAAAGACCTACCTACCTACTACCTACCGACTTAGACAAACGTTATTGATCCACAAGGGAAATTGTTCCATAAGTGATTAAAAAAGAGCAAGAAAAGTTGAGAATACCAAAAATTAAGTAAAATGGAAGAAGTCAAAGGAGCTACTGTGATGTGCTGCCAATCTACTGTATACTTTATTTAAACATAGAAATACTGTACTAAATAAATTACAATATATTTGAACTGTATTATAGTTGTTTAAAAGTGTTTTCCTTATCCTGTCTTGAGTTTCTATTTAGATCTCTTTTTGGAACCCACAAATCATTCAATACTAGACATTTTAGAAATATTTACCATTATTATATTTGGGGGGCTCCAGCACACCCCGCGACCCCGAACAGGACAAGCGGTAGAAATGGATGGATAAAATAGAATAGAATAGAAAGTACTTAATTGATCCCTGGGGGAAATTCAGCACCACAGTTCGCTCACAATAAACAATAAACACTTAGGTATGTTTCACTTGTGAATAATATAAATACAGTCTATTATACAGAATTATTCACATGTGAACAGTCTACAGATGGATGTGACAATGTCTGTTTTTGATTGATTAATTGAAACTTTTATTAGTAGATTGCACAGTATAGTACATATTCCTTACAATTGCCTGAATACGTTTTTCAACCTGTTTAAGTCGGGGTCCACGTTAATCAATTCATGTTGTGTTATGAATCATCATCGTATGGCTATATAGATGTGATGGCCATCCATACTGCATTTTGGTGATGGGGGAAACCCTGCTTTAACCGCGTCCAACGTCGCTGAGCCAAACTCTGACTTTCTGTGGCGTGCTTGAATGCACCGCGCGGGTCATGCTTGCGAATGGAAGGAAACAAGAAGGCGGACTGTCTCCGCCTTCCCCTTCAGCGAAAGGGTCTGGAAGGAAGAAGAAAAAAAATCCTTCAGACGAACTTCTCCTGGCTGAGGAATGCTGTTTACTGTGATTATTAGCCCGATCTGACATCCAGCTCGCCGTCACCCACCAGCCTCGGACATTAAAGCATCCCATATGAAAGACAAAACTACGACTTTGACGTGTGAGTACATTGAACGCAACACCGTTTATTTTGACAAGACTGTCCTGCTTAAGGGGGAATAGTTCAGCCTTTAGCCCAAGTAGGATGTACAGTGTCATGTACAGTGTGTCCACGCAACATGTATGTATAGACAGCATTACATAAGGAGGACACTCTTATCTTGAGGGGGTCTTTCATTCCCCTCACACATCTGTGACCTTATTTGCTCAAATATCATGTTGTGGGTGCGGACTATAGGACATAAGTAGTTCTGCAAAGTTTTGTAGCAAAGTTAGTCATTTTTGAATGAACAATTTGTCTTGCAATGACAAATTTCTTTATGATGTTATGCTTTTTTATTCCTACCCATTGATAGTTTAATGGGTTGAACACAACGAGCGTGTGCGTGTCCACTGTAGATTAGCAGGTTTACATAATAATAACCCTGAAGTCGTATGTTGTTTGTGGTATTGTGAGTTTAGCTAGTGTGCCTCAAACTTGCCACTTTCTGCTTCTCCCCCTTGAACTTGAACGAGTATTTCCCTCCCTCTGTACTTTTCCACGACCAGCCGCTTTTTCCTGGCCTCCTACCCCCCCCCTCTTGGCGTTATACTCTCCCACTTTTTTTAGAGCATTAAAGGCGTCATTCCGGCCCGTTATAATGAATGGAGTTTTTTATTTCATAAACTCATTTCATTTTTTTTTTTTTTTTTTTTAGGCAATGACATAAAAAAAGTACAAGGTAGACAACACGTACTAATATAAATTAATATAATGCAAAAAGTAATGTACAGTATGTAAGCATGATGATCCAGTTTTTCCTGAAAGGGAGTGAGAAGAAGATAACTTATTTTATTCCCACCTCCAGTTCTCCATTCAGTGATTAATACATTGAGCTTCACTGTTACTTTGTTTAAGGATTATAATACAAATGTTGTATCATCCCAGGTAACACGCGAACGTTATGAGAACGTTAGGAGAACGTAGTGGCATTGTTATGGGAACGTTAGTTTGTAACGTTCAAAGAACGTTAGGTTGTGGAGTTCTTGCTTGGCTAGCAGAACGTTAGCCAAGAACGTTAGCCAAGAACGTTTAGGGAACTGTTTAGGAACATGCTATTTTCGTCTGTTTTTGCTCTATATTGTCCGGACTAACACTCAAACACAAAATTCAACAATAATTCTTTATTAGTGATAATTATAATACAATAGAAATGGAATGCAGTGGTATTTAGGTCTGTTTTTGTGCTATATTGTCAGGACTATAACAAACAGAAAATTCAACAATAATTCTTTATTAGTGATAATTATAATACAATAGAAATGGAATGCAGTGGTATTTACGTCTGTTTTTGTGCTATCTATCTTGTCAGGACTGAAACTATGGTGGCATTACCACACGTAATAATAATTATTACACTGTAACAATAATTTGTATCAACATTGTAGGAATACCCACAATGGTAATAGACACCATAGCAATACTGGTGAAGAAACATTGAGCACTCCATTCATATTTCATGTAGTTCTTGCACAAGTTATAAAAACATACTTAAATGAACATTTTTGTATTTTTGCTCAGCCAATGCACTGGAATTTCCCGCATTTCTCCCGCATCCTTAAACACCAAAAACGTCCATAAATAATAAGCGAGCACTATTATGTAAGACATATTTTACATTCCACAAATATATGTGTTTGGCTGTGGCCACCATAGGGAGCTAGTGTGACACATCTGGATATAATTAGCGACTTTTTTTTTCGTCTTGGAAATATTATTATTAAAAGTCAGGTGAAGTTGACAGACTGCGTATTCTCCTTGCGCAAAAAAGTGTGCAAATAATACAAGAAAAAAAACCAACAACTTCCGTTCTGTTTTGAGGCGAGCAACACTGTCGGGGTGCATCGCGCCGCGGCCTCTAATTGGCCAAGAGGAAATCGCTCCGTCCAATCAGATGAAGGCTTGTCACGCCCACCCGAAAGCCCCGCCTCCTTTAGCATAAAACGCAAAAACCAAAGGATGTAGTAGTCACTTTTTCTTTTTTGGGACAATTCCTCGCCGACATGACGATCCAAACAGACACGACACGGCCCGGCATGACTTACTCCAAGTCCAAAGGGCTGGTGGCTTTAGTTTCTGGTACGGAAAAGGGAGCGTATTTACCGGAAGTTTCCTCTTCTTTGGACTGCTGTTAAGAAGTCGACTTTTCTGTGTTTCAGCGTTCATGAAACAGAGGAAGATGGGATTGAACGACTTCATCCAGAGGCTCGCTACTAACTCATACGCCTGCAAACAGTAAGTACTTTGTGACTTTGGCAGCACAAATATGTTCTCTTACATATTTGTTCTGCTCCGCTTAGTCCTGAAGTGCAGTCCATCCTCAACCTGAGTCCCCCACAGGATGCTGAGCTGATGAACGCCAACCCTTCTCCTCCTGTGAGTCTGCTTTCATTGTTGACATGTAGCATACACATGGACATCATGGCTTGCACAAAGTCAACAGTTAGAGTATTTAGGGCACAGGTGTCAAACTCAAGGCCCCGGGGGCCAGATGTGGCCCGCAAACACCTGGAACTACGTGTCAATATTAATATTTTCTCACTAAATGTAATGTCATTTTTTTCATAAAAAAATGTATGTACTGCTTGAAATGGCAGACCTTTTTTTAAACTTTAATAGTATCCAATATTGCAACAGATATTACAGTATATTATCATACTGTCCAAACATTTTTTTTGTCTAAATAAAAATAAATATTTAAATATCTGCCTGACTTTATGATTTTACAGCAAACTACCCATCAAATTAATAGAAATGACATACAATTTTACAGTGTTCTTTGGAATAGAATAGAGTTTTGTTGTCATTATTACAGTGAACAGGTTCAATAATATAGTAATATAAACAGTAAAAAAAGATTTAAAAAAAAATAGATATATATCTATATATATATATGTATATATCCACATACATGCATATGTATATATATATATATATACATATACATATATATATATATATACACATTAGAGATGTCCGATAAATGCGTTAAAATGTAATATCGGAAATTATCGGTATCGTTTTTTTTATTATCGGTATCGTTTTTTTTTTGGTTTTTTTTTATTAAATCAACATAAAAAACACAAGATACACTTACAATTAGTGCACCAACCCAAAAAACCTCCCTCCCCCATTTGCACTCATTCACACAAAAGGGTTGTTTCTTTCTGTTATTAATATTCTGGTTCCTACATTATATATCAATATATATCAATACAGTCTGCAAGGGATACAGTCCGTAAGCACACATGATTGTGTGTGCTGCTGGTCCACTAATAGTACTAACCTTTAACAGTTAATTGTACTAATTTTCATAAATTACTAGTTTCTATGTAACTGTTTTTATATTGTTTTACTTTCTTTTTTTATTCAAGAAAATGTTTTAAATTTATTTTTATTATTTTTTTTTTTTTAAAGTACCTTATCTTCACTATACCTGGTTGACCAAATTAGACATAATAATGTGTTAATTCCACGACTGCATATATCGGTTGATATCGGTATCGGTTGATATCGGTATAGGTAATTAATGAGTTGGACAATATCGGAATATCGGATATCGCCAAAAAGCCATTATCGGACATCCCTAATATATATTTAAAGGTGACAGGTTATTGCACATTATTCTGTTTCACAGTCCAGTATTATTGCACTTATCAAGAGGCCATTTGGGATATATTGCACAGTCCAACGTTATTGCACATTATGCTCCAAAAAAATAAAAGACATAACACATGAGGACGTGACGGACACATTGTGCTCACTCAGGGCCTGTTTAATGCCACTATGGCTCTTGGGTAAAAACTGTTTTTTAGTGTACAGCATATTAGCATATTACAGTCTTTACAGCATATTACTGTAAATTGTAAAAAAAAAAAAAAACTACCAGTTTTTTGCGTTAAAATTCTGTTGACTGAACTGCCAGTTTTTGACTGTAAAATCTACGGTTGTTGTTGTTTAACGGTGTATTACTGTAAATGGAAAGACGGTACATTTGTTTTTACGGTAGAAAAACTGGCAGCTAAATTGCCAGAATAAAAATTTAAAAAAAAGAACTTGTACTGTTTTTCCATGAACAATATAATATTGTAAAAATATATATATATTTTACATTTAATAGTAAAATTCTGGCAACTAAGCTCCCAGCTTTTTCCGTAAAAAACCCCCCAAAAAACAGTGGAATTTGTTTTTCCATTTACCGTAAAATGTTATTTTAAAAAAACCCAATAAAAACGCTATATTTTACAGTAAAAATTTGTAAATGTTAAGTTTTTACTGTAAAATCGACAGTCTACTTAAAACAATTTATTATAAAATGTATATGAAATCCAGAGGCAAATTACAAGCAGCCATGTGGCCCTCAATGAAAACCAGTTTGACATCCCTGATTTAGAGAAAAAGTACACCATAAATATAATTCACTTCCCTATTTCCAAGTGAATACATTAGGTTGCATTTTTGCTCACCTTTGCAACCTCAACGGATGTTTTAGTGATAACCTGGTTCAAAATATTGTTTCTATAGAATTATTGTGCAATTCTGCACAGTAAAATTACATTAGTTAGTAACTCAATGTACACAATACATAAAAGAACGAGTGTTGGAAAAGTAAAAATAAATGTTATTCTATTTTAATAAAAAGAGACAATAACATTGTATGTTTTATGAAAAAACAATTGTTGAACTGTATTTGTTCCACAGTTGCCTAAGGCATTTAATTTAAGGGTTTGCACTGTTAGCTAAGACAAAGAAGTGGTTCTGCCGGTTTTTGCGTAATTCTAACCAGAAAAGGCAATAACATTACATCATGAAGGGGAAAAAAAGGATGTATAGGATCAGTTAAAATGTTTTTTTTTAATTTTAATAAAAAAATATTTTTTTTTTTTAGTTTTAATGTAAAAATAATATATTATTTATGGCAAACTAATGAAGTACAAAACTTTAGTTTTTTAACAAAATATTCTAAATGTCAGATATTTACTTAAAAAATTGTGAAAGTAGTGCTTTTTGCACAGTATGAAAAATGATTGTGGAAATTCACTTAAAGAGGCGTTGCTAATATTTTGAGTTAATAATGGAAAAGTTCAAATCAATGTCTGCAGTGTACTTTAATAAAGTTAAAGTACCACTGATAGTCTCTCACACACACACCAGGTGTGATGAAATTATCCTCAGCATTTGACCCATCCCCATGCTCACCTCCTGGGAGGTGAGGGGAGCAGTGAGCAGCAGCGCTCGGGGAATCATTTGGTGATTTAACCCCCATTTCCAACTCTTGATGCTGAGTGCCAAGCAGGGAGGCAATGGCTCCCATTTTTATAGTCTTTGGTATGACTGGTATGACTTAATAATGACAGTAATAAAGATTGGGGATGTGTACCTAATCAAATGTCCTCTAGTATTGTGAACTTCTCTAAATTCTGCGCCCTGGTTTCCACAGCCCAGCCCGACCCAGCAGATCAACTTGGGCCCTTCATCTAACCCCTCGGCCAAACCCTGCGACTTCCACTTCCTCAAGGTCATTGGCAAGGGCAGCTTCGGCAAGGTGCTGCTCGCTCGCCATCGCGCCGACGACCAGTTTTACGCTGTCAAGGTCCTGCAGAAAAAGGCCATCCTCAAGAAGAAGGAGGTATAAGCGAGCACCGATGTTTGTTTTAAAAGACAAGTCTGGCCTCCCCTTCCTGACCTCTGACCATTTGCCCCAGGAGAAGCACATCATGTCGGAGAGGAATGTGCTGCTGAAGAATGTCAAGCATCCTTTCTTGGTGGGGCTGCACTACTCCTTCCAGACGGCCGACAAGCTCTACTTCATCCTGGACTACATCAACGGAGGCGAGGTGAGTCCAGGAGAAACGCCACATCCGACCTCTGCAGGGGAAGGTCAGGAAGTGGTGGGCGGGGTCAAGGGGCAGCAGAAGAGGATCCGGTCCAAAATTAGCCATGCAGTCAGTGCGTGTCTAATCAAGTAAATTTCCTGCCATTGTTGGGCGAGCAAAGATGACAGATGAACTTTATGAAGAAAACAATTAGTAATCTCTGGCGCCCCCTATAGGTGTCTTTTTAACATTACACTTTTTATATACAGGCTGGAAGGCTGTGTCTGTTCCAAAAATAGATTGTATTGCACTCCTTTTTTTTAATATATATCCTAACATTATAGCTGACAAAGTTGCTTCAATTTTCTGTGGAAAACGTTTGCATTAAAATATTAGAAACAATGAAATATCATTGATACATGACACTATTTTCAAACCCCAAAACCAGTGAAGTTGGCACGTTGTGTAATTGGTAAATAAAAACAGAATACAATGATTTGCAAATCCTTTTCAACCTATATTCACTTGAATAGACTGCAAAGACAAGATATTTAACGTTCGAACTGGAAAACTTTATTTTTTTGCAAATATTAGCTCATTTGGAATTTGATGCCTGCAACATGTTTCAAACAAGCTGGCACAAGTGGCAAAAAATACTGAGAAAGTTGAGGAATGCTCATCAAACACTTATTTGGAACATCCCACAGGTGAACAGGTGGGTGCCATGATTGGGTATAAAAGCAGCTTCCATGAAATGCTCAGTCATTCACAAACAAGGATGGGGCGAGGGTCACCACTTTGTCAACAAATTGTCGAATAGTTTTTAAGAACAACATTTCTCAACAAGCTATTGCAAGGAATTTAGGGATTTCACCATCTACGGTCCCTAATATCATCAAAAGGTTCAGAGAATCTGGAGAAATAACTGCATGTAAGCGATATTACAGACCTTCGATCCCTCAGGCGGTACTGCGTCAAAAAGCGACGTCAGTGTGTAAAGGATATCACCACATGGTCTCAGGAACACTTCAGAAAACCACTGTCAGTAACTACAGTTTTTCGTTACATCTGTAAGTGCAAGTTAAAACTCTACTATGCAAAGCGAAAGCCATTTATCAACAACACCCAGAAACGCAGCCGGCTCCGCTTGCTCATCTAAGATGGACTGATGCAAAGTGGAAAAGTGTTCTGTGGTCTGACGAGTCCACGTTTAAAATTGTTTTTGGAAAATGTGGACATCGTGTCCTCTGGAACAAAGAGGAAAAGAACCATCCGGATTGTTCTAGGCCAGTGGTTCTTAACCTGGGTTCGATCGAACCCTAGGGGTTCGGTGAGTCTGCCTCACGGGTTCGGCGGGGGTCAAAAAACACCCGACTCATTGTGTAAATACAAACTTCTCCCTATCGGCGTATTACAGATACGGCAACAGCTGACTGGTGTGCAGGTGTGTAATTTGTTGTGAGTTTATGCACTGTGTTGGTTTTGTTCTTTGAACAAGGTGATGTTCATGCAGGCGGTATAGCTCGGTTGGTAGAGTGGCCATGCCAGCAACTTGAGGGTTCCAGGTTCAATCCCCGCTTTCGCCATCCTAGTCACTGCCGTTGTGTCCTTGGGCAAGACACTTTACCCACCTGCTCCCAGTGCCACCCACACTGGTTTAAATGTAACTTAGATATTGGGTTTCACTATGTAAAAGCACTTTCAGTCACTAGAGAAAAGCGCTATATAAATATACTTTACATGCACGGTTAATTTTATGCACCAGTAAAAAAACATGGTAACACTTTAGTATGGGGAACATATTCACCATTAATTAGTTGCTTATTAACATGCAAATTAGTAACATATTGGCTCTTAACTAGTCATTATTAAGTACTTATTAATGCATTATTCTGCATGGCCTTATTATAACCCTAACCCTAACCAAATAACTCTAAATTAAGTCTTTACTACTTAGAATATGTTCCCCGAGTGTCCAAATAACTCTAAATTAAGTCTTTACTACTTAGAATATGTTCCCCTAGTGTCCAAATAACTCTAAATTAAGTCTTTGTTACTTAGAATATGTTCCCCATACTAAAGTGTTACAAAAAAACATATAACTTTGTCTTGAGTTTGAAAAAAAATAATTATTTTATTTTTTCACGAAAGAAGGGTTCAGTAAATGCGCATATGAAACTGGTGGGGTTTGGTACCTCCAACAAGGTTAAGAACCACTGTTATAGGCTCAAAGTGTAAAAGCCAGCATCTGTGATGGTATGGGGGTGTATTAGTGCCCAAGGCATGGGTAACTTACACATCTGTGAAGGCACCATTAATGCACAATTAACGCACCAACTTCACTGGTTTTGGGTTTTGTATTTTATGTAATCATTCATGCTATATTTTTCTTAAATGTACAAAAAACAAAATAGCTGCAACTAGGGGTGTCAAATTGAACAAGTGTATAAGTTTATCACCAAAAAGTATTGCATGAGTGAACCTCTGCTCCGAGCCAATCTTCAAATTACACCCTGATTGGACTTTAGCAAGTTCGAGTATGACATCTGACGATAAAATTGCATGTCTCCAAATATTGGGGTATTTTTTTTAAAGTTAATAAAATATTTTGCAAGCAAGTAATTTACTGACAATTCAAAAGTGTGATTACTCCAATGAAAACAAACATTTGACAGCACGAGATGTAATATGTGAACATTTGTATTTTCTTGTTGGTCCTGCAGCTCTTCTACCACCTGCAGCGAGAGCGTTGCTTCCTGGAGCCCAGAGCGCGCTTCTACGCCGCCGAGATCGCCAGCGCGCTGGGCTACCTGCACTCCCTCAACATCGTCTACCGGGACCTGAAGCCCGAGAACATCCTGCTGGACTCGCAGGGTCACATCATCCTCACGGACTTCGGCCTGTGCAAGGAGAACATCGAGCCCAACGGCACCACGTCCACATTCTGCGGCACGCCGGAGGTAAGACGAGACACATGTCCTAGTAGTGCACTCTTGTCGTTGAGGTCAGTGGATGAACTTGTTTGTTTTGTTGCAGTATTTAGCTCCTGAGGTCCTCCACAAGCAACCGTACGACCGCACGGTGGATTGGTGGTGTTTAGGAGCCGTTCTCTACGAGATGCTCTACGGCCTGGTGAGTTATGGTTTGAACTTGCATCCTGACAATGGAGTGACCGCTTCCTAACTGCTGGTCTTCCCCCCCGCAGCCTCCCTTCTACAGCCGCAACACGGCAGAGATGTACGACAACATCCTGAACAAACCCCTGCAGCTGAAGCCCAACATCTCCAACGCGGCCAGACACCTGCTGGAGGGTCTGCTGCAGAAGGACAGAACTAAGCGACTGGGCTGCACCAACGACTTTGTGAGCCACCACTTCCTGCTGCTAAAGCTGCTTTCTCGTCTTGAAGCTTGGCGCTGAAATCCGCGTTTTGTCTCCTCAGACTGAAATCAAGAACCACATTTTCTTCTCGCCCATCAACTGGGACGAGCTCAACGCCAAGAAGATCACACCTCCCTTCAACCCCAACGTGGTGAGAACTTTACAGAACATGTTAACTACTGTCATTGCAATCAATGAGGCATATTGTTGACATCAATTATGGATATGGACCCCCCCACCAAAAAAGATGGTTATCAGATACATAATATTCATACGTACAGTACAGGCCAAAAGTTTGAACACACCTTCTCCTCTTTCAATGTGTTTTCTTTATTTTCATGACTATTTACATTGTAGATTGTCACTGAAGGCATCAAAACTATGAATGAACACATGTGGAGTTATGTACTTAACAAAAAAAAGGTGAAATAACTGAAAACATGTGTTATATTCTAGTTTCTTCAAAATAGCCACCCTTTGCTCTGATTACTGCTTTGCACACTCTTGGCATTCTCTCAATGAGCTTCAAGCACACCTGTGAAGTGAAAACCATTTCAGGTGACTACCTCTTGAAGCTCGTCGAGAGAATGCCAAGAGTGTGCGAAAAAGTAATCGGCAAATTTTGAAGAAACTAGAATATAAAACATGTTATCAGTTATTTCACCTTCTTTTGTTAAGTACATAACTCCACACGTGTTCATTCATAGTTTTGATGCCTTCAGTGACAATCTACAATGTAAATAGTCATGAAAATAAAAAAAACCCGCTTTGGCCTGTACTGTATGTAAAGTATAGTCATATACATACAGTACGTTTGGAAAATTATTTTTTAAAAGTAATTAGTTACTTTGTCAAAACAGTACTTTATTTACTACAGAATTACAAAAATGATTGCGTTACTTTAAAAAAAAACTTTAAATATCTGGCAAATGCAGTTGATGTTTCATGGGACCTGAGTGAGTCAGACAGCGCAGCATTAGCTCAGTTGTGTTTGTCGGCTCAAGACTCGCAGTTTGCGGGTGGTAACAGCAGCTGTTGGATCTTCTTACTGGGTTGTGTTAGCACTAGTTAATAAATGATTGAAGGTGCTTTGATGGGTGTTGTAGGATTTAGCAAGATTGTCACTTCGATTTGTTGTTCACTATTCCTTCGACGTAGTAGTTAAGTTAAAGTTAAAGTACCAATGATTGTCACACACACACAAGGTGTGGTGAAATGTGTCCTCTGCATTTGACCCATCCCCTTGAACACCCCCTGGGAGGTGAGGGGAGCAGTGGGCAGCAGCGGTGCCGCGGCCGGCAATCATTTTTGGTGATTTAACCCCAAATTCCAACCCTTGATGCTGAGTGCCAAGCAGGGAGGTAATGGGTCCCATTTTTATAGTCTTTGGTATGACTCGGCCGGGGTTTGAACTCACAACCTACCGATCTCAGGGCGGACACTCTAACCACTAGGTAGGTAGGTAGGTAGGTAGGTAGGTAGGTAGGTAGGTAGGTAGGTAGGTAGGTAGGTAGGTAGGTAGGTAGGTAGGTAGGTAGGTAGGTAGGTAGGTAGGTAGGTAGGTAGGTAGGTAGGTAGGTAGGTAGGTAGGTAGGTAGGTAGGTAGGTAGGTACTTGCATGCCTCCTCCTACTTGTTTATTTTAGAGTGGTGCTGGCTGTTGCTTGATTAGTAAAAAGATATTTCGTGAATTGAAGACATGCACCTGAGGATAGGTTGACTGGCAACACTAAATGGTCCCTAGTGTGTGAATGCTGTCTATCTGTGTTGGCCCTGTGATGAGGTGGCCACTTGTCCGTGGTGTACACCGCCTTCCGCCCGAGTGCAGCTGGGATAGGCTCCCGCACCCCCCGCGGGGGTATAGATGGCCATCTACAGGATTAAAAAAGTCATTACATTGTACCTGCAGATAAAATCACTAGTAATTTTTTTAATTTTTTTTTTAACTAAAGACCAAAAGGCGCTTCCTGATAAACAAAAAGTAGTGCTTTAGTCAAAATGGAATCACATGTTTTTTTTCTTAAAGTGACATCATTGTGTTTGCTAATGCATCAACTTGCCTTCCTTCCAACCAGACGGGCCCCAATGACCTGCGACACTTTGACCCCGAGTTCACAGACGAGCCGGTGCCCAGCTCCATCGGCTGCTCGCCAGACAGCGCCCTGGTGACGGCCAGCATCAAGGAGGCCGCAGAGGCCTTTGTAGGCTTCTCCTACGCCCCCTCCATGGACTCTTACCTATAGGACTACAACACCTGAACTCAGGATGGATATTTTGTTTCTTAGTGTGTAAATATTCCAGCGTCTACACCCTGCTGTCCAAGGTGGAACTTTATATTCCGTTACACGCACAAATACCGAACAAGTCGATCCCTTTCAGGCAGCGGCACGTGAAGTCACTAAGTACGTACTCCTTCAAACCATCTTCATCCTGGTCCCAACTTCATTTTGGTGCTTTCTGTTTTCATGAAAAGGGAGTCGACTCAATGTTACAGAGCGGATATTTTGGTTTGCCCTCCTCAAGGTGCCTTTTTGTTCTGCCATCCGCAGCCTCGGCGCCTCACGCCAGTCACTCCCTCCCGCCCCAACTTTTCAGACTGCAGGTGGGGGGAGACGCCACCAGAGGACACTGTAGATCAGAGACTCACCAGACGTCAATTGCACGCAGAACAGAAATAATGCTGATAGCCAGAGAGACTTGCTGCTACTCGTCATAGGAAGTGTTGCCAATAGCGCCCCCTGATGTTTTACTTTTTTTTTTTTCTGTTTGTCCCCCCCCCACCCCCAGGCTATCTCCCTCAAGTGGAACATTCCATTTTAATATTGCTGTTGAATACTATTTAAGTTTGTATAGTTTGTGTACTAGTTGTAATGTATATTGATGTAAAGACAACTAAAAAAGTATACGTACTGTAGATATAGAAATTAATGTTTCAATGTACTGTAAATTGTAAAATTGTTTCAAGATTTACGTGAGCCTGGCTGGTTTGCAATAAAAGTTTAAACTTTCTACTACACTATCTTACATGTGTAACACTTGTCTAAATAACTCGTGGCGCAGTGGAAGAATGGCCGTGCGCGACCCGAGGGTCCCTGGTTCAATCCCCACCTAGTACCAACCTCGTCATGTCCGTTGTGTCCTGAGCAAGACACTTCACCCTTGCTCCTGATGGGTGCTGGTTAGCGCCTTGCATGGCAGCTCCCTCCATCAGTGTGTGAATGTGTGTGTGAATGGGTAAATGTGGAAGTAGTGTCAAAGCGCTTTGAGTACCTTGAAGGTAGAAAAGCGCTATACAAGTACAACCCATTTATTTATCTCATTAATACAAATTATTCATGAATCGGAATGGTTTTGTTTTAAGAAATACTTTTTAAAAGAAACTGAATAATTTGCATGTCATCAAAAATAAAATACGCCCGAAGAAAATACTTATGCGGGTGTTTAGAAAGTAAAAAATGTAATCCTGTATCTATATACAATATATATGTTTTAACCGAAATAATAGAATGTGATTGCATTACTTCGTTACAAGATGTGAACTTAATTAAATGGCCTTTAAACTCTTCTTGTGTCACCAACCTTACACAAGAGTCATTCCAGCGTGTTGGTGGCTAATAAAGGTATGCAAGTGATAAAATGGTAACCAATTACATTGTTTACTGCACATTGGTCCTACTACCACCAATTGGTGGACTTTGTAAACTGTAAAATAATGTTGTACAATGTAAGGCAGGATATATTATCTTTCCTCCAAAAATAATCCATGGCCTGACCAAATATGGAGCTAATCTAGAGATGTCCGATAATATCGGCCGATAAATGCGTTAAAATGTAATATCGGAAATTATCGTTTTTTTTATTATCGGTATTGTTTTTTTTGTTTTTTTTTATTAAATCAACATAAAAAACACAAGATACACTTACAATTAGTGCACCAACCCAAAAAAACCTCCCTCCCCCATTTACATTCATTCACACAAAAGGGTTGTTTCTTTCTGTTATTAATATTCTGGTTCCTACATTATATATCAATATATATCAATACAGTCTGCAAGGGATACAGTCCGTAAGCACACATGATTGTGCGTGCTGCTGGTCCACTAATAGTACTAACCTTTAACAGTTAATTTTACTCATTTTCATTAATTACTAGTTTCAATGTAACTGTTTTTATATTGTTTTACTTTCTTTTTTATTCAAGAAAATGTTTTTAAATTATTTCTTATTTTATTTTTATTTTTTTTAAAGTACCTTACCTTCACCATACCTGGTTGTCCAAATTAGGCATAATAATGTGTTAATTCCACGACTGCATATATCGGTTGATATCGGTATCGGTTGATATCGGTATCGGTAATTAAAGAGTTGGACAATATCGGAATATCGGATATCGGCAAAAAGCCATTATCGGACATCCCTAAGCTAAACGTATATATATTTTTACATGAATCTTCATTTTTCATAACACCACTTTTTTTGGAGTATTCCCAGCTAAAGGCTGCAGATTAAACCTGTTTAACTTGAGCTTTTTGAGGCATTTGGGGCTTAAGCAAAGCAGAAGCAAAAAGTTGTTAGTAAAACTCTGGAGTCTGAACGATGCAAAAGTCCTCTAAAAACGCTATGAATTAAAACAATATTTTTAAACCTCAAACTACAATAGATGGATCGACTATTGTATGTATAGATACAAGACATGTATTAATGCACTGATTCTCAAACTGATGTGTGTAACACTACTTATACATAGGCTCCATCTAGTGGAAAATATTCAAACACAGTGTGACTGTTCAAACTGTAAATACATCCATTTTCTACCACTAGTCCCTCTATTCTTGTTAAATAAAACCTCGACCTTGTTTTTAATGAATATTTAGGCCTACTACATACTATGGTCATACTTGGAGAGCCAAGTGTTTTTTGAGGGGGTACTTGATGGAAAAACGTTTGAGAAGCACTCTATTAATGTATTCATTAACATTTGTGCTCTGTATGCGTGCACACACAGACTTGATTAGTTATTAGTTATGACCTTTGGACTCCGGCTTTGGCACCTAATGCTTCCCTGCAATAAAAAGCCAAAATGCATTGAGTAAAACTGTCACTTATGTTCAACCACCTCCCACCTTATGCAACCACCTCCCAAGCAAACGAATGGGGCTCCGCGTCGAGCAGGATAAGAAATGGTAAAACGACGAATGAACCTCGATGAATAATTGCTGACATGGCAATTTTGAATTGTCAAAATTGCGGTACTGCGTCAAAAAGTACCGCAATGTATATATATTTTACATTTAATAGTAAAATTATGCAGTTACATAAGATGCTAACAGTGGGGGTCCACTGGCAGAGATTGAAAACATGACCCATGCATGTGTGCAATAGTGGGGGTCTCCACCCCAGTCACGCAGGTTTTAAGGGACATGCTGGAGAACTGGAGCACAGCAGGCCCAATTTGTTTGCATTGACTTGTGTTGATTCAGGTGTTTTCTTTGATGACATAATCGTCCTGACTCTTGGGTATTTATCTTGGACAATATCAGAAGGAGGTTGAAAATGTACAAATAAAAACGAAAATAAAATGCGGTTCATTCATAATGTCATACATTTGATAAGACGAGGCAACGTAGGGAAAAGCAGCTAAAGCGGGTCAAGGAATTTGGACCAATAGGAGCTCATGGGGGGCGGTGCTAAAGCGAACCGACGCTTCCTATTGGTGGAAGTGGGCGGAATTTAGGAGGTGAACGTGACCAAAACAAGTAGTCGGTGTGGTGAAACGCCAAAGAGGAACAGTTGGGGGTTAAAAGGGTCTTAAAAGGAGGAAAAGTTGCGGGAGTAGAACGAGTCTTAGGAGGAAGAATCCTTGTGGTTCATTTTGATTATACACCCACCCAAAAAACAACTTATGGAGCGCCAAAGTTGACTTTAAACAAAAGGTGCAAGCAGGTAGGGACGAACGTCACTGCTCTTTTGTTGTTGTTTACACTTGGAAGGTAAAACATGTCCGAACAGCACTGCTGTGTAATATAGTGTGTCGGCCGACTTTAATATTACTTTGTATTGTTGTTCCCAGCTGAGAGCCCCGTCAAAGAGTTGCTACATAGTTGTAATTATTAATCTGTTACACTACTAGTAGCTTCTTGTTTACATCCTGTTATACTAGAACACACTTCATGTGTCCTTACTGTCTCTTTCAGTGCACTGGAAGGGTTTTGCTTTTAAGTGCTAAAATATGATTTTAAAGTAAAAAGTATTAGTCTAAAAATCTTTTTCCTAGAGGAAAATGTAGTGTACAGGTACTTATTTGAAAAAGTCTGCATACACTCCTAAAACTACAGTACTTTTTACAGTGATGCAAGAATGGAACTAAATGTTGCTTAAAAGCCAAAGAAGAAGGTAAACGTCTGCAAGTTTTGAGGGAATTCAGAGGCGTACTTTCCACAAAATGTCAGTTCTATTCTAATTCTAACGTGTTTATTGAAAACATTGTGATTATTGCAGCAGATACAAATATGTTTCAAAAAAACTACATCCTTACACTAACATACTTGACAGACTTGACCTTTGTGGGTTTTATGGAATCAGAGTTACGAAAAAGCAAATCCTTGATGCCTTTTTTTAAACGTTGAAAAGGCGCATTTATCACAAAATGACAGTACAAGAAAGTTGAAGTGTTGTATCCTACAGGCCTGCTGCCAGGTGGTCCGAGATGGACTCCAGTGAGACCAAGATGATGTCCTCGGACTCTCCAGGCGACCCCTACCATGACGACGCCCAGGGACAGAGGGCACCCCGAGGTCCAGGTACACTCAGAACTATCACCAACTCTCGATTATTGCAAAATTAGAACGTTTTTATAGCACTTAGTACAGTGGTAATTAATCATAGTGGTTCCTCGGTTTTCGTTAGTAGTCTGTTCCAAAAGGTCTGAACAAACGTACATGAAAACTGAATGTTCGCATTAGATATAATGTGGAGCCAATTCCAGATACCCAAAACTATTAGCACAACACATTTTCTAAAGATTAATAAGTCATTAATAAACAAAGTGAAATACATATAATTGATTAGCATCTAACATCATTTACCTTTAACTTTTTGGGGAATTTTGTCTCAATCAATATGATAGACATGACCGATAGATTTAAAAAAAAAAAGCATTCTAAATATTAAATAAATCCAATCAAAAGTCTGCTTACTATGGAGCCTAAGGGAGCTGTTAAATTCTGCCTAAAGAGCCCCTAAAAACATCCAAACACCTCCATTAAGGTGTTATATACAAGATGTAAGTATATATGTTATGAAGTAACAGGCACATTTATAATAACATTTAATATTGACGCATTTTGCAAAAAATGTTGCATACACGGCACATTCATTTAAAAAAGGCATCATGTTTGCTTTTTTTTTTTTTTTTTTTTTAAACTACATCACTTATTTCTGCTGTCTGCAGACTTTATGAGAGTCAACGAACATAATAAAACACCACTTACTGTACAGTGTCTGCTGTCATTATAATGCCGACTGATGAAGAATGACTCATTTTCCTTGAAGAAACGCTGTGTGTGTGGGGGGTGGGGGGAGGGGGGGGGTTGTGTCTTTCTCACCAGTTCCATATTCTAAAAGGCTTTTAAAGTGACCCAACTTGTTGGATTATCTACTCAGACGTCTCATGTCCAGGTGAGATGCATGATTTATGATTCTTCAGTAAACTTAAAGGCAGCAAGGAAGCAGCAGACTAACAGTCTGTAACATTGATGTCAACATAGGTAAACTCGGGAGTGATCAAGGCGTTGCTATAGTTTGTCTGCGTTAGGGCTTATAATAACAATATCACTAATACTTGGTTAACATTCAAGTCACAAAATGTAAATGGAGTATTGTTGGCGCTTTCGGTATGGTTATTTATTGGATTTTATGGGGGAAATAGTGCAGCTCCCATTGGCTCCACAGTAAGCAGACTTTTATTTACGTTTATTTAATATTTAGAATGCATTTTTTTAAAATCCACCCGTCATCATGTCTTTCATAATGATTGTGAATGATAGGCAAACTCCAAAAAAAGTGCAGTTCCCCTTTAATGAAGATCTTTGTTAGCTAAGACGGCAATGAGTGGAGGAGAGGGATACTTTTCTATTTTGCTACAAGTTCTTTCTTGAATTCAATCAGCGTTTTTATCAAAGTGCTGGCGCTCACAACTTTCCTTGGCAACATAGTGGATTAATTGTAGTCGTATGTAAAAAAAACAACAACAAAAACAACAGACTTAATCACCAACACATGAGATTCTTTGAGTACTTAATCCTACAGAATATGTAGGCAAACAGATTAATTTGTTATGTGCATTGTTTGTCAATACAATAACTGAGACACATACAGGGATGTAACGATTAACAGTAATAAGGGTAAACTGCACTAAAATTCCCAACAGTATCATCTTTTCAAATATTACAAAGCCATGATTGATTACCGGACTTTGATGAATTTACAGCACGTGATACTGCTCATTTCCTGGAGAAGCTGCTAGTGTGCTGATTGCTCGCGAGCAGATAATGTCACTACTTGCTAACTTAATATGAGACATTTTCATCTTAATGCGTTACAAACTACATACCCCAATCTAAACTTGTATGAACACATTACTGTCTGAGCAACTACGATATAATTCAACTGTGCACATAAAACCTAGTACCAGCTACAATAAGTTTATTTAAAACTAAAAATGTATATAGCCTTTAATGCCTTTAAGGGCTGCACAAACCACAATGATACCACTAACTCACATCTGGGCAAGACACACAGACCCCAAAAATGTATTGCTTTAAAACATTTGGTGTATGAGCATCAAATAAGTACTTTTTGATCACATTCAACAATACAGTGATAATAATGATAATCATGATCATTTTGGTCAAGATAACCGAGATATAAAAATGTCACATTATTATATACCCAATAAACTGTGGCGACTTTTGGCAAAATATTTCATTGAAAACTGAATCAAACAAAAAGTGGGGCATTCGAAAAGTAAAGTATGCTAGTAAAACGCTGTAGACATCAATGCTGACTCAGCAAATCTTTCTGCGATCTTAAAATTGTATGCGTTTTTTTTTCTCTTTAAATTATAGCTGAAATTCCACAATGACAGCACTACATTGGCAGCTGGCTTTAATAGTACATTTTTGAAATTGCTCACCTTTGAGCTATTTAGTCTGTCAGCTAAGTCTCAGTTTGGATTGACATGGTCAGAAAGGTATTGATTTAATGTTTATTACTGTGGTTGTTAAAAACGAATTATTTTTGACATAATTACTTTGCATTGCTATTTGATATATTAATCATTATATTGTGATGCAAACTAGCGACACAGTAATGAAGACATCTGTCTGATAGTGTCAGTCCTGATTAATCAACAGGAGTAAACAACCAGTAAATGGATTGTGACTAGCATGTTATCTACAGTACACATGTGACACAAAGGTTAAATGTTTGGGAGGTTGAGTAAAAGTCCCAAATAGGATCCTGCGGTTTGTATTTGTCTACATGGTGCAAATGATCCCGGTCAAACTGGTTTGAATTTGAGTCCCCATGAGACCTAACAGAGTAAATGAATAAATGAATCAATAATACAAATGCAAGTAATGTGAAAGTTTTCAAAGAGGTTCGTCTTTACTTGACGCCTAATAAGATTGTGGACCTCTGGCCTCTAAGTCAGCACTTTTAAGACCACATGAACACAGAGTGTAGTAGTGTTCTACAGTTAGATGGCACAGCCTGGGGGTGAGGACATGGCTGGTACTTACAGTGTGTGTCCCTCGCAGGTTGCAGCTGGCTGGTGGTGGTGGCGGCGGTGGCGGCCTCCTTGTCCGGCCTGATGCTCGGCTACGAGATGGGCCTGACGTCAGGGGTTCTGCTGCAGCTGCGTGGCGTCCTGTTGCTGTCGTGTCGGGAACAAGAGCTGCTGGTCAGCTCCCAGCTGCTCGGTGCTCTGCTGATGTGCCTGGCAGGAGGTCCCATCCTGGACCGCTACGGCCGCCGCGCCTCTCTTATCCTGAGTGCTGTCCTGGTGGTCGGTGGTACGATACTGCTCATGGCTATCACCTCGCTGGTGGCACTGGTGCTTGGGCGTGTCATTGTGGGCATGGGCACGGCGCTGTCGGGAACGGGGGCGTGCCTGTACATCGCAGAGATCTCGCCGCGGGAGAGGCGGGGCCTGCTGGTGACCCTGTACGAGTTGATGCTGGTAGTGGGCGTCATGCTCGGCTTCGGCTGTAGCTACGCATTCGCCACGCTCACCAATGGCTGGATGTACACATTTGGACTTGTGATCCCTCCAGCGCTGCTCCAAATCAGCACTCTGGTGTTTTTGCCACCCAGTCCGAGGTTCCTAGTAGGGCGGGAGCAGACGGAGCAGGCCAGGACGGTTCTGGCTCGCATGAGAGGCGGAATGAAGGAGCAGGTGGATGAAGAACTCAAGGACATCCAGGCAGGACTTAAGGAGGAGTCGGAGCACAGCTTCATGGAACTCTTCAGCTCCAAGTCCAACCTGCGATCAAGGCTGCTCACGGGGGCAATGCTCGTCTTCCTCCAGCAGGTCACCGGCCAGCCCAACATCCTGTCCTACGCCTCGCCACTGCTGCGCAGCGTTGGCTTCCACAGCGACGCCGCTGCCACTTTGGCATCCACTGGCTTTGGCGTGGTCAAGGTGTTGGCCACCATCCCGGCCGTGCTGCTGGTGGACCGTGTGGGACCCAAGAGCTTCTTGTGCGTGGGCGCAGTCGCCATGGGGATGTCACTCGCCACACTGGGCGGATTGACGCTGCAGAGTCACACGCACTTGTCCAGCCTGTGTGTGAGCAACATGACGACCAACCACTCGCTCATGGCGTGGGATCCCAACAGAACTGTGAACGATGAAGTGTATCCCTTGATCCCCCCCCTCCAATGGGACAGCCGAGAGACGACAGATGATGCAAGAATGGGAGGTGGGCCAATGGAGGACAAGTCTTCCTCGCTCAAGTGGGCGTCGCTCATCAGCTTGTTGGTGTTTGTAGCGGCCTTTTCCATCGGCCTTGGGCCAAGTAAGCAGCACATTAGCCAGATAAAGTTGTACTGCGCTAAGAGGGACAAAGTGCAGTTGTTATCTACAAACAAGTAGTCTTATATCTTCAATGTAGCTGCTATCAAACACTGCAGACGAACATCGTTTTTTTCTTCCAGTGTCGTACGTAGTCCTCACCGAGATCTTCCCGATGGGCGTCAGAGGCCGAGCCGTGTCGGTGGTGTCGGCCGTCAACTGGGCCACCAACCTGCTTATCTCCATGACTTTCCTCACCATGACAGGTGTGTCCTCATAGTAAAACCATACAAGCATACCTGGAAGCCTGCAGTGTTGATAGAAGCTGAACTGAGGGTGAAAATCATTGTTGATGGTTTTCCAGAGAAGATCGGTGTTCCCAACGTTATGTTTCTGTACGCCGCCATGAGCTTCGTCCTGGTGGTGTTTGTCATCCTGTGCGTGCCCGAGACTAAAGGTCGTACACTGGAGGAGATATCAAAAGAACTGGCTAAAAAGTGAGTTAGACGCAGCTGATTTGTTTTCTACTACCATGCTCTCATTGTTCTTCTCTTTGGCATTTACAGGAAGCATTTTGAGTTCAATCTCTGCAAGAAAATACAGCCTCAGGACATATGTATAACATCCATAACATCCAGAGAGACATTCCAAACATCTGGTGACACACAACCACTTCACAACAACCCTGAAGAATATGCTGCTTTGCAGAAATGAACAAAGACACTGTATACAGTAACAGTAAGAAAGTAAAAAGCAAAAACACGTGTAATAAAGAATAGCATGCACAGAAGACAGACAGAACACACGAGTTTAAAAGTTGCCATCACAGTGGTATTTCAAGTTCTTTCTTGATTTCAAGAATATTTCTCACTTTCTTTTCACAGGTCTGGCATTTTCAACTTTTTTGGGCCCCATAGTTGATTATTTTGCAGTCATTCTTAGTTATAAAAAATGCTGAGTCATCAACACTTGGTATTTTTTGTTTAGGTACTTTTGTTCCACACAATGATAAGCAGGCAAATAGACTTGTTTGTCAGGCGCAATGTTTGGCCGTACGATAATAAGCAAGACAGCATACAAAAAGTTTTGTCGTACGAAAAATCTTTTTTAAAAAACATTGCAGGTGTACCTAATGCATATGCATACAAAAACATTGATACATGAGATTGTGATTGCTGCTGTTTTTCTGCTAAAATACGTGTGTAGGTATTTTGACAATTAAAATACTTAAAAAATTGGATTTCATAAATGTTTTTGCATCACTGACATGAACACATACATAGACTCTGCCTGACTTATTATTAGTCTTTATTTTTATACAAAATACAAAATAGTCAGCAAGTGTCTAGAAGTGGTCACTCACCATCAGAGCTCGGTTTCCATTTAAAATGTAACACTTGAACAAGGTTTGTATGTTAAAGCATTACAATGTGGTATGGGTAAAGTTCAGTGAGTTCAGGTATTTGCTTTAGCAGTAATTATGTGTCTTCATGTTTTTTGTTAGCACCACTTGAACCAAAACATCTCATACAAGCTTGTACAGGGTAAACCTTAATGACTTGCAACAATTCTTGTTTTATACATACTGCCCAATCCTAGAATTAAAAAACAGTTGAAATATTTACAATTTACAGTGTAGTAATGTACAAGAAATGAACTTGTCAAACAGGTTAATGTTCTCATCTGCTGTAGAGAAGTGATGAGTAAATAGCTGAAAGGCTAACATGAATAATTAGTTATAGTGTGTCCGGGGATGAAGAAAATTAGCTTTGGTGGCAGACTTGACTGAGGGACACGGTTGCCATCCCTGGTTAGACTCCGCCTCTTTTCCTAGTAGTGGGTTGTCCAGTCCACATCACATGAAGTCAGGAAGACAAAAAAAGGATGGGCTGCAAGCAAGCATCCTGGGATTGGCAGAATGGGCGGAGCAAGAACACATCGCAGCAAATCAATTTCCTGGAGTGTTATATGTCCAGTAAGTCCAGAAGAATGTTTCAAAAAACCAGCCTGTGTTTGTCAGTTCAGGTCTGATGAAAAAATAAAAAATAGTCTACCACGTCGCTGAATTTTTGGAGCGTCCTCCACGGTCTACCTTCCCTCATTTGCAGAGCGGCTTCTGGCACTCAAAGAGGAGCGGGTACACCTGCTCCACAGCGGTGGCCACAGTCTGCACATTTGGTCCTGAAGAAAGAAAGCGGGCCAAGAGCGGTTGGACTGGAGTAAATCTTACTTTGAAATTCTTCTTGGGATCAGGCTTACACAACCACCTGATATGACTGGTATGAATCTATTTTCGTCATTCTCTCATGTTTGATGACAATATAGCGTTCTATTCTATTCTATATTGGCGCAATGGTGTTCTGTATCTTTGAACAGCTTGATGTGGCCTTAGCCTCTGGTTATTGTGTGCGTGTTACCTGTTACTGTGACGCTGCCTGTGGAGAACACCTGGATGGTGGCCTTGATGTGTTTGATCCTGTAGGTGGCTGCAGGATGGAGCTCTGGCTCATAGCTTAACAAAAATAACACATGCATATTCAATAATTGTATTTAAATGGCTTTCCAAGCACAAAGTTCATTAATATTTGATATCTATGAATATATAACAGCACTTTATTAGGTACTGCTGCAGAGTTGAAATGAAGCATAATTAATTGTATTGTTAGCCACCAGGGCAGGGCACCCACTAAAATGTGTTAAGTGTATTACAATATTAAGTCATCAGCTAAATGAAAAGACAACAAATAACAAACAAACATGTAAGTTAAGTTATACACCCACCAAACCTCTCATAAAGCATGGAGTATTATTTTAGTATAATATACTAAAAACAGATGTCAGTAAGATGCGGCGTTCAACAATAAACATGTGGATCGTAAATCTTTGTCAATGGGAATTTACTGCTTTGGCTCCTGTAGAGATGTGTTGCCTTAATATTTATTGCTGCACAGGCTGACACAAAAAAACAAAACTTAGATGTACAGCAGTCTTACTGCCACTAGAGGTCACCAGATGCAAAGCAGTTAAGAAGAACTCCACTTTTTGGAATTTTGCCTATCACTCACAATCCTTACATGGGATAAGCATAAATAAATATCTTATTAATTCTAACTCGTAAATAAATTTGGAAAGATTGGAGTCACTATTCCGCCTATAAAGTGCTCTAAAAAACATTCCAAACACCTCCATCAAGGTTTTATATCGATGCTGTAAGCATATATGTAATGTAGTAAGTAACAGGCACTTTCATAACATGTAATATTTTCGTATTTTGATCATTTTAAGCATACAGCTGCGCTTTAGTTTCATAGACTCATCACGTTTACTTTTCCCTTCAACAACACTAGTAATCATGGCAGACTTCACAAGAGTCAACAAACATAATAAAACAATCACTTACTGTACAATGTCTGCTTTCACTAGGATGCAGACATGATGTGATGTTCATATTTTGCCATTAAGAATAATCATAATCCACAGGAAGGGTTAAAAAAAAATTGTCTTTTTGTCTTTCTCGCCATCTCTGGTTTAAATTGAATGTCACAGATAACAAACTCGTTTATGGCCACAACCTTCTACTATACAGGTGAGAGGCATGATTTATCATATATGTTTTACCAACAGAGGCGATCATGATGCAGCAGCTCAGTATGTCAACACTGGAGCTGCACAAGCAAGTTAGTGTGACCACAGATAAAAATAGTCAACGCTTATAACAATGTTGCTAATACTTAGTTAATATTCAGGTCACAAGACGTAAATGGCGTATTGTTGGCGGGTTTTGGATGTTTTTTTTAGAGTAATTGAGACGCCAAATACAAAACCCAAAACCAAAGAAGTTGGCACGTTGTGTAAATGGTAAATAAAAACAAAATACAATGATTTGCAAATCCTTTTTAACCTATATTCAATTGAAAACTGCAAAGACAAGATACTTAACGTTCGAACTGGAACGCTGTTATTTTTTGCAAATAATAGCTCATTTGGAAATGCCTGCAACATGTTTTAAAAAAGCTGGCACAAGTGGCAAAAAAGACTGAGAAAGTTTCAGAGTGCTCATCAAACACTTATTTGGAACATCCCACAGGTGAACAGGCTAATTGGGAACAGGTGGGTGCCATGATTGGGTATAAAAGCAGCTTCCAGCTCAGTCATTCACAAACAAGGATGGGGCGAGGGTTAAGTTAAGTTAAAGTTCCAATGATTGTCACGCACACACTGGGTGTGGTGAAATTTGTCCTTTGCATTTGACCCATACCCATGTTCACCCTCTGGGAGGTGAGGGGAGCAGTGAGCAGCAGCGTGCGTCACCACTTTGTGAACAAATGTGTGAGCAAATTGTCCAACAGTTTAAGAACAAAATTTCTCAACAAGTTATTGCAAGGATTTTAGGGATTTCACCATCTACGGTCCATAATACCATCAAAAGGTTCAGAGAATCTCGAGAAATCACTGCACGTAAGCGATGATATTACGGGCCTTCAATCCTTCAGGGGGTACTGCATCAAAAAGCAACATCAGTGTGTAAAGGATATCACCACATGGGCTCAGGAACACTCAGAAACACTGCCGCCTTTGCTGGGTCCAAGCTCATCTAAGATGGACTGATACAAAGTGGAAAAGTGTTCTGTGGTCTGACGAGTCCACATTTCAAATTGTTTTTGGAAACTGTGGACATCGTGTCCTCCGGAACAAAGAGGAAAAGAACCATCCGGATGGTTCTAGGCGCAAAGTTCAAAAGCCAGCATCTGTGATGGTATGGGGCTGTATTAGTGCACAAGGCATGGGTAACTTACACATGTGAAGGTACCATTAATGCTGAAAGGTACATACAGGTTTTGGAGCAACATATGTTGCCATCCAAACAACGGTATCATGGACGCCCCTGCTTATTTCAGCAAGCCACGTGTTATAACAGCGTGGCTTCATAGTTAAGGCTGCGGGTACTAGACTGGCCTGCCTGTAGTCCAGACCTGTCTCCCATTGAAAATGTGTGGCACAATATGAAGCGTAAAATACCACAACGGAGACCCTGGAAGCTGTACATCAAGCAAGAATGGGAAATAATTCCACCTGAAAAGCTTCAAAAATTGGTCTCCTCAGTTCTCAAACATTTACTGAGTGTTGTTAAAAGGAAAGGCCATGTAACACAGTGGTAAAAATGCCCCTTTGCCAACTTTTTTGCAATGTGTTGCTGCCATTAAATTCTGAGTTAATGATTATTTGCAAAAATAAAATAAGTTTCTCAATTCGAACAATTAATATCTTGTCTTTGCAGTCTATTCAATTGAATAAAAGTTGAAAAAAATGTGCAAATAATTGTATTCTGTGTTTATTTACGAATAACACAACGTGCCAACTTCACTGGTTTTGGGTTCTGTAGATTACTCCCGTTAACGCCATTGCAAGCCACCTAGAACTATCAGATTTCTAAAAATAGAATGCAAAAAAATATATACAGGTAAAAGCCAGTAAATTAGAATATTTTGAAAAACTTGATTTATTTCAGTAATTGCATTCAAAAGGTGTAACTTGTACATTATATTTATTCATTGCACACAGACTGATGCATTCAAATGTTTATTTCATTTAATTTTGATGATTTGAAGTGGCAACAAATGAAAATCCAAAATTCCGTGTGTCACAAAATTAGAATATTACTTAAGGCTAATACAAAAAAGGGATTTTTAGAAATGTTGGCCAACTGAAAAGTATGAAAATGAAAAATATGAGCATGTACAATACTCAATACTTGGTTGGAGCTCCTTTTGCCTCAATTACTGCGTTAATGCGGCGTGGCATGGAGTCGATGAGTTTCTGGCACTGCTCAGGTGTTATGAGAGCCCAGGTTGCTCTGATAGTGGCCTTCAACTCTTCTGCGTTTTTGGGTCTGGCATTCTGCATCTCCCTTTTCACAATACCTCACAGATTTTCTATGGGGCTAAGGTCAGGGGAGTTGGCGGGCCAATTTAGAACAGAAATACCATGGTCCGTAAACCAGGCACGGGTAGATTTTGCGCTGTGTGCAGGCGCCAAGTCCTGTTGGAACTTGAAATCTCCATCTCCATAGAGCAGGTCAGCAGCAGGAAGCATGAAGTGCTCTAAAACTTGCTGGTAGACGGCTGCGTTGACCCTGGATCTCAGGAAACAGAGTGGACCGACACCAGCAGATGACATGGCACCCCAAACCATCACTGATGGTGGAAACTTTACACTAGACTTCAGGCAACGTGGATCCTGTGCCTCTCCTGTCTTCCTCCAGACTCTGGGACCTCGATTTCCAAAGGAAATGCAAAATTTGCATGGTTGGGTGATGGTTTGGGGTGCCATGTCATCTGCTGGTGTCGGTCCACTCTGTTTCCTGAGATCCAGGGTCAACGCAGCCGTCTACCAGCAAGTTTTAGAGCACTTCATGCTTCCTGCTGCTGACCTGCTCTATGGAGATGGAGATTTCAAGTTCCAACAGGACTTGGCGCCTGCACACAGCGCAAAATCTACCCGTGCCTGGTTTACGGACCATGGTATTTCTGTTCTAAATTGGCCCGCCAACTCCCCTGACCTTAGCCCCATAGAAAATCTGTGGGGTATTGTGAAAAGGGAGATGCAGAATGCCAGACCCAAAAACGCAGAAGAGTTGAAGGCCACTATCAGAGCAACCTGGGCTCTCATAACACCTGAGCAGTGCCAGAAACTCATCGACTCCATGCCACGCCGCATTAACGCAGTAATTGAGGCAAAAGGAGCTCCAACCAAGTATTGAGTATTGTACATGCTCATATTTTTCATTTTCATACTTTTCAGTTGGCCAACATTTCTAAAAATCCCTTTTTTGTATTAGCCTTAAGTAATATTCTAATTTTGTGACACACGGAATTTTGGATTTTCATTTGTTGCCACTTCAAATCATCAAAATTAAATGAAATAAACATTTGAATGCATCCGTCTGTGTGCAATGAATAAATATAATGTACAAGTTACACCTTTTGAATGCAATTACTGAAATAAATCAAGTTTTTCAAAATATTCTAATTTACTGGCTTTTACCTGTATACTTGTGTTCTTGTCTCTCCTAAGGATTGTGAATGATAGGCAAAATGACCCCCAAAAAGTACAGTTCTCTTTTAAAGGGGCTATTTGCAACTTGCTCAGTTACAATTTTTAAAACAAAAAATATAACAATAGCTAATGTTATCATTAGTAGTTTAACAACATATATTCAAGTGTCAATATTTTTCTCAATAATTGTATTGATTGTTGTCTTATGCACACACACAAAAACAAGCAAATTACAATTTGCTTCTTTTCATATATTATATCATATGATATATATTATGTCATATATATTACATCCAACATAGCAGCATGGCTGCTATGATAGGATATAATATATGTGACATAATATATATCATATGATATAATATATGAAAAGAAGCAAATATAAATGATAAATGATGATAGCTAACCTTAATAGCTAAACTTCACTAAATCGCTATCGTTAACTGACCACACACAAAGCGCTACGTACGAGCGTAATTACATCATTGTGCTAAAAGCCATAAAAAGGCTGAAATTAGTGTTTGCAAGGTATTCGCGTATATATTTCAAATAGCAATTTTAAGTGCATAAATGATGATGATCTGTTTCCTGTAAACAACCATCACATCCGTATCGGGTGATTAAGGGCACGCACGCACGCACGCACGCACGCACACACACACACCTGGCAATGGGCCGGTTCTTCTTGGTGAAGTCAACCAGGTGGATGGCAAAGGGCATGGAGCAGACCGCCAGCACATTCACGACCTTGAAGGCCGAGAATTTCACCTGAACACATGATAGGACATCTTTGAAAACATATCATACAAGATGCATACTGTGTACTGTAGCGTCATAGGTGAAAATTCAAGTCCTCAGCAACTACCAGCACACCCCATCCCCACTTGACTCAACTACAGAGGGCACAAGGTTTATTAGAAGTCATGGATGTATTTCTACAAATGCATTATATAACATTAATTATGTTTGGGTCAATGTTAAAATGTTTGCTCCATTATTCTGTCCTAGGCCATCTTTCTCTATAAAATGAAACATAAACTTTAGCTTTATAGATGCTTTGTCTGGTTTGTAGGAGGCCATTAGTCATAGAAGAAGGTATTTAAAAATTACAACTAATCGAGTGCAGCTGGGACAGGCTCAGCACCCCTGTGACCCAATAAGGGACAAGCAGTAGAAAATGGATGGCTGGATGGATACCAAGGTGGCAAAGGAAGACGTTTGAGGCGTTGCGTTTCTTCTAGTAATTAACTGAGGCTATCATCTGAGAAAACATACAATAATACTGAATATCATACTGTTAAATGGTACCTTACTTTGTGTTAATAATCTATTCTAAAAGGTCAGAAAAAAAAAATCTCTATATCTCTGCACTATTTCGCTTGATGATGCGCGAGTAGATGCACTTGGTTGTTAGGCGCAGTGTTTAACCGCATACGGTATAAGAAAACTGGGCAAAACATTTTGGTGAAAAACTAATCATAAATAAGGTAGGGCGTAAGAAAACCAAGGTACCACTTTATATGGAAGAGAAATATATTGCTTATCACCTTGAAGCCGATTTTCTGCAGACACCGTGCCAGCCTGCGAGCGCCCAGCTTTGCCTCTTCCTCGCTAAATGTAAAAAACAGAGCTGGTTGGCACTACATTGTACCGACAAATTGTAGATAGCAATAAATCCCTTGTGATTTAACTGCATTTATAGACACAAACTTTGTTCAAAAGTGTGTGAAAAAGTGTGGCTACCTTGTTGCTCCCGTGCAAATAATTTTCCCTGACGACCAGATGGAGGCAGTTATCTTGGGCTTGCGAAGTTTCATTAGGACTTTCTGGAAAACAAAAAACAAGCTAATTAACAACACATATTTCAAAGCACTTATCTTCTAATCCGCACAGACATCCTTACCCCCACCTCGGGCTTGTAGATGACATTGATGCCCTCTAAGGCGATGGTGCGCAGGTTGAGGTGACACCTGGTTCTGAACGTTGCCACCACATTGGTGATGATGATGTCCAGAGTGTCATCATTGTTGGAATCCATGGAGCAAGTGTGTGTGTGTGTGCGTGTGTGTGTGTGTGTTTTACACCAAAAGGAACACACAGGCGGTCTCCTCACTCGTCTGCCATCACCATGATGTTAAGTATCGGTTGCGGATTCAAGGCTAGTTGGAAGGGAAAGCAAAGGTTTCATTAGTGATTATCACGCGAACACAATCAAAACATAACATAAGAGACATATGAAGTAATTCATGATATTATTTTAAATAATAATCCCAGATGTTCCTGATCAGAAGCTACTTCCTGCCATCATGACAACATATCAAGTCATCTCTGTCATACAAATCCCAGTGGTAAGAATTAAAGTCATGATAAAGGCTGCCTTACTCATCTACTTGTTTATGATGCGACACATCACAGGTCCATTTCAAAGGCATCCCGTTGGAAACTCTTAGAAACACAGACTCTCATGTGTGCCAGCACGACTCTTCCCCTTCAGATCACGACAGACGCTTTGATTACAAACGCAATAGACAACTGAGGACTAAATCGTACAAGAGCGTAAAGCGTGGCCGTAGTTGGACGTAAAGATTGAGCTTGTTGTCGCCCGTCTGCCACCTACTTAGGGATGTGATGCTAGCGTATCTGCATCTAAGCGCTACCCGTTAATTAGCCACAGCGGACTAATTCGGATATTGAATTATTTTGTCCTCATGAGTCCAAATGTACAGAGAGAATAGCACGGCGACGACGCGCCATCTCTTCTACCCGGCAAATGTTTGTGATGGATGCTAGCTAGCAACAAAGAAGGGCAGTATGAATGAGACCTTGTTAGCATAGCAAGCTAACACGCTAGCAGCCTTAACGTTGATTTCAGTAAAAATGTTGTACAATGTCAAATGTTGCCTTTAATTATTTAGCTACCTCATCCGCTTTTGCCAGTGCGGTAGCCGGGACATTAAACCGACAGCTCGTCAACCGGAACGCAGCTTTAAAAAAAATAATAGAAAAAATGCACAGCGACTCACTGGTCTCACTGTGTACACACTTGCAAGCTAACAACTTCCGGTTGTGATTTTCAAAAGAAAACTAGTGAACAGCTTAGCCGCCGGGTTTGCAACCATAGTTTCAAAACGGAAATATATTTTCCGGTGTTAGCTTTTAAAACAAACCTCGTTTCCTGGCATAGCCACCACCGTGAGTTTGGGTTTTATTTCAAACATGCATGCATACAACATGATACATCACAATTTCCAGTTTCTCTATTCAACATGTTCGAAAAGGAGTAGGAAGAAGCAGAGTATATCTAATCCTACCCCTTTTCCTTTACATAGTAGTTGCTAAAACTTTTGTTCACTTCCTATTCTCTTTTTATTCACAATATACTCCATAAGTAATAACAATAAAAATAAATAATTAGTGAAGTAAGTTATATTTCATATGGTGAGATAAATAAGATTATCTAGAAAATGAATGGATGGATGAAATAAATTCAGAATGTTTATCATGGTTCTCCTTTTTACTTTGTAAACACTAAGTATGAAGAGTTTCTTGAAGTGGATCATATTAGTATATTGGTTGATTTCTTTGCTTAATCCATTCCATAATTTAATTCCACATACTGATATACTGAAGGTCTTAAGTGTTGTACGTGCATACACATGTTTCAAATTACATTTTTCTCTAAGATTATATTCCTCCTCTTTTGTTGAGAAGAATTGTTGTATATTCTTGGGTAGCAGATTGTAGTTTGCTTTGTGTATAATTTTAGCTGTTCGCAAATTCACTTTGTCGTGGAATTTCAGTATTTTTGATTCAATGAATAAAGGGTTTGAATGTTCTCTATATCCAACATTATGTATTATTCTAACTGATCTTTTTTGTAACACCGTTAATGAATGAAGTGTACTTTTGTAATTCCCCATATTTCTGCACAATAACTCAGATATGGTAACACTAGCGAGCAGTAGAGAATATGAAGGGATTTTTGTTCTAGAACATGTTTTGCTTTATTCATTATTGACGTGTTTCTTGCTACTTTATGTTGTATATTTTTTACATAAGATTTCCACTTCAATTTATCATCAATCATTATACCTAGAAATTTGTTTTCATTTACTCTTTCAATTAACAACCTTAACAAGAAGTAGTTAACAGAGTTTTCAGATTCACATTCAGATTGGTTTTATTTGAACATTTATAGTTTCAAAGTGATGCATCACATTTTTACATTTTCTTTACAACATGGCCAAAAAGAATAGGAAGAAGCAGTGCTTGAAGTTTTGAAAAGTTTTTAATTGATAAACATTAGCATATTTAATACACCTGTATTATGAGCAATTTGAACTATTTTAATGTAGCTTATTCAAATAAATTAGTGTACAGTGGATTGTTCCTATATGAAATAATTAGGATGTCCATAATAAAATCACTTGCCAGAGTTTCTTACCTTTTTGCTAAATACTGTATACAGTACAGGCCAAAAGTTTGGACACACCTTCTCATTTCAATGTGTTTTCTTTATTTTCATGACTATTTACATTGTAGATTGTCACTGAAGGCATCAAAACTGACACCTGTGAAGTGAAAACCATTTCAGGTGACTACCTCTTGAAGCTCATCAAGAGAATGCCAAGAGTGTGCAAAGCAGTAATCAGAGCAAAGGGTGGCTATTTTGAAGAAACTAGAATATAAAACATGTTTTCAGTTATTTCACTTTTTTTTGTTAAGTACATAACTCCACATGTGTTCATTCATAGTTTTGATGCCTTCAGTGACAATCTACAATGTAAATAGTCATGAAAATAAAGAAAAACCCATTGAATGAGAAGGTGTGTCCACACCTGGCCTGTACTGTATATGAACCTCAACACCACAAACTCGTTTCATGCCAATACTACTTACACTTGTGTTTGGTTATTTAGTGTTTGCGGTGCACTGACATGTTAAATAATGTCTGTTTAGTGACCTTTTGAGGGAGAGGAGCACATCTGCTCTGTGAATACGCTTTCTGGAACAGGCTATATGCAACTAGGAGAAGAAACATGGTTTACAAGCCATTGGGAATGTAGGGGTTATCAATGAGAAAATGATGTCTGATGTGGCTCATATTTATACGAGTTTAGTGGAGAGGCGCTTTGCTGTCATGCCAGTGGAACGTGGCCTCCATGAGTCAAATAAGATTCACATAAACAGATTGGGGCATCGCCTCATAGCAGGGCGTATATAAACACAGTGCTTGTTTTCTCATTAGGTCATTAGGTAAACACTTAGATGTGAGCACTTACTGCCTAATGCGTGCAGATATGTCTGAGAATAAACAGACAATATATCAATATAGCCAGTCTGTATCATTGTGTCCATGAGAGTGATATAAAAGGACAGCAGGGAAAAATATAACCAGGAATTAGTGTTGTCCCGTTACCAATATTTTTGTACCGGTACCACAATTATTGCGATACTTTTTGGTACATTTCTAAATAGAGGGGACCACAAAATTGCATTATTGGCTTTATTTTAACGAAAATCGTACACTACATTAAACATATGTTTCTTATTGCAAGTTTGTCCTTAAATAAAATAGTTAACATACAAAACAACTTGTCTTTTATTAGTAAGTAAGTAAACAAAGGCTCCTAATTTAGCTGATGACATATGCAGTAACATATTGTGTCATTTTCCATTCTATTATTTTGTCAAAATTATTAAGGACAAGTGGTAGAAAATGAATTATTAATCTACTTGTTCATAAACTGTTAATATCTGCTTGCTTTCTCTGTTAACATGTTCTATCTACACTTCTGTTAAAATGTAATAATCACTTATTCTTCCGTTGTTTGATACTTTACATTAGTTTTGGGTGATACCACAAATTTGGGTATCAATCCGAGACCAAGTCGTTACAGGATCATACATTGGTCATATTCAAATCCTCATGTGTCCAGGGACATATTTCCTGAGTTTATAAACATAATATAATTTTTTTTTTTTTTAAACGAAAGAAAATGTTGTGATGCCAAAAAATATCGATGTAATCATAGTAGAATTGACTAGATACGCTCCTGTACTTGGTATCATTACAGTGAATGTTAGGTGTAGATCCACCCATGGCGTTTGTTTGTGGCGAACTGGTACTTTTCAGAGGCGGTATAGTACCGAATATGATTCATTAGTATCGCGGTACTATACTAATACTGGTATATTGTACAACCCTACCAGGAATACATGAAAACGTAAACTAAAATTCTATTGTTAAATGGATACCTCCATAGAATAAAAGATGGATTTTTTTTACCCATTCAACACCTCATTATAATGGGCAGGTGTACCGATTGAAGTGTCTATAGAGGGTGTGCGTGTGTGTGTGTGTATGGCTGTCATGTTGAGGTGCGTGTGTGAGACAAAGATGGACGGTGTGTGAGTTCACTATGCAGAGGCAGTCCAGCACTCCGCTGGTGCTGCTCTGGGATCTTCCACTATAAACAGAGACGTGGGAACGACCAAGCCTGTTTACATCATCTGCTTTCTAAGAGGGGACCACTAGGCCAGGCATCAGGGGCACACACACACAAAAAAAAACTTGTGCACACACACACATATCAAATCATTCATAAGTTGAGACTCATAATCTTAGGCAAGCCAATTAAAAGGCAGAAAAGCAACAACTGTAAAAGTCAACCATGCAGGCAGCGAGGCGAATGATCCAAACCTCATTGCGCCAGATTTACTGCGCTAACATTAACACACCTGCACAAATGGAGAGGAGTACGTAGTTGTGTTTAGACTAGCTTTGCAAAACGATAACACTGACATGAGCAATCTTTGGCACGACTCCAGTCCACAAAGTATAATGATTAATAAAAAAGTAATGATAAAATAATGAGTGAGGGTGTCATTTATCACCGGTGGACAGATGAGTCATGAGCCATGTGGGTTGCACAGCACTTGCAGCCATTAACTTAGTCTAAGAATGATTGTAGCCTATTCTATTACGATATCACCAGCACCTGTTTAACATTTATACTTTAGGCTGTCACATGAATTGTTTATTATGACTTCATCTGCACCATCATTTATTTAATACTTGGGTCATACAGGAGCCACACCCAGCTTTATTTGTGTTTACATTTGATTTGTGCCAATAACCGGTAAGATAGTGAAGAGTATTTTATGCCTTTATCTTTTAGAAACATTACAGTCCCCACAAATAAGGTTTGAACCCGGGAAAACAATAATACAATTTGTTTGAGTTATTTTTTAAGTAGTCATTATTTGATTATTCTGAGGCCCGACCATTATATTTTTGGCTACTTGGAAAATTGTTTTTCGGACGGTTGTTAGTGATTTACCACATGTTTAAAAAAAAAAAAAATACATTACAGGCCAAAACTTTGGACACACCTTATCCTCATTCAATGTGTTTCTTTATTTTCATGACTATTTACAATGTAGATTGTCACTGAAGGCATCACAACTATGAATGAACACATGTGGAGTTTTGTACTTAACAAAAAAAATAACTGAAAACGTGTTTTGTATTCTAGTTTCTTCAAAATAGCCACCCTTTGCTCTGATTACGGCTTTGCACACTCTTGGCATTCTCTCGAGCTTCAAACACACCTGTAAAGTGAAAACCATTTCAGGTGACTCTTGAAGCTCATCGAGGGAATGCCAAAAATTTACTAAAAAGTAATCAGAGCAAATGGTGTCTATTTTGAAGAAACTACAATATAAAACATATTTTCAGTTATTTCACCTTTTTTTGTTAAGTACATAACTCCACATGTGTTCATTCATAGTTTTGATGCCTTCTGTGACAATCTACATTTATCTACATACATACGAGTCATGAAAATAAAGAAAACGCATTAAATGAGAAGGTGTGTCCAATCTTTTGGCCTGTACTGTATATCAGGCTGTTTATCTGAAGGATCCAACAATAACTAAATGTTTGTGTTTATTATTAGCTCAGATTAGGTTTTTAAATACATCAACCACATTTGTATGTTTTTATAGAATGCATCAACCTATAAGCTTAATTTTTTTAAATTAATTACAATCTATTAATTGTTGTTTAGCCCACCAAAACAGCAAAACATTACTTTTAAAAAGAAACACATTTTTAGATAATATTGTATGAAAATTAATACAATTATTTTAATACAATACAATAATACAGTAACAGACTGTAACCTGCTACCCAAGAATGTACAACAATTCTTCTCAACAAAAGAGGAGATATATAACCTTAGAGGAAAAGCTCATTTAAAACATTTGTATGCGCGTACAACACTTAAAACCTTTAGCACATCTGTATGCGGAATTAAATTATGGAATGGATTAAGCAAAGAAATCCAACAAAGCACGAATATGATTCAGTTTAAGAGACTGTTCAGACTACAAGTGTTCACAAAATACACAGAACAATAATTATGATGAACATCTTAAACACTTTTTTTTTTTATTGAGACAGATTATTTATGTATTTAATATTTGTTTACTTACTATGGTATAATGTTTATTTATTATTTATTTGTTCACTCTTATGTTACAAAGAACAAGGACATAGGATAAAATTGCTATGGTATGAAAAAGGGTAGTATTAAATAAGCTCAGCTTCTTCCTACTCCTTTTCGGACGTGCTGTAATGAAACAACTGGAAATATGTGATGAATTACATTAAATCGTATGCATGTTCCAAATAAACTGAAACTGAAACGAACAGCGACAGCAGTTTTATATAGTAATGTAAAAATAATGCACACCTTGGTGTGAGGAAATCGCATGGCTGCAGTGTTTGCGACCCCAAGATGCAGGAACCAGGAGACGTTGAGAAGGTAAGATGACTTAATTTAGTCAAAACAGAGAGGGAAATGAAGCAGTCTTGCATGTAAACGTTCCGAACATAAAGCGACCTTCGATCACTGAGGAGCGCTCGAGACAAGCATAAAATTGAGACAAGTTGATTGGCAGCAGGTGTGGACCGCCTGCCAATCAACGGCAGGTGAGTGATCTAACAGTGCTCAGAGACAAACAGGAAATGGAACAAAATAAGAGCACTGATGGGAAGTAAATACAAAAGTAAGGAAACAAACAGAAATGAAGTGACAGATCGTCACACTTGGAGCATGAACACCAGTTTTGGTCAGATCTTACATTTGCTATGCCAACTAATGGCGGGGATGCTTGTAACTAAAATTTTTGGTTGCAACTTGAGGCATAACAATTAGCTGAGAGACATCTCTTATCTCAAAACGCTCTTAGTTAGGGCACTCTTGAGCTGAATTACCACCGTATGACGTATACGATTATTAGAATGTCTTTTTAAAATGAAGTATTTTTCTTGTGTTATCAAATTGCTAAGATAATAATTTAGAAATATGTCATACAAAAGTTGACGAGTGATTAAGACATATTTTCTTGGTGGGAAATGTCATGTTTTATCAAGTTATATTACATGCATTGTATTCCATATTGCTTTTGAATGAAAGTGTTGTTGTTTTCTGCTAAATCAGACCCTGAGAAAGTCAGTCAGTTGTTTGGAAGGCAGATGAGCTGGTGTAAGCCATGCTGAGTGGCTTCTTCCTCTGGCTGGTTGAGTGAAAACAAACTGCTATAAGAGGGTAGAGGGGGGCGTCCTTGTACATGTGCTGGACTGCACACACGTCACATCACTGTCGCTCAAATATGTGGAGAAATATTGGGACGTGGAAATAATAGAAACTATGGAATACTTTCTAAAAGATTAGGAGACATGTTAACAGTATGTGCTGCAATGTGTTCTATAAAGTAGGAGGGATCTGAATTTGGGTGGAATGGGGGTGGTAGGTGCTGACATAGAAGGATGTTTTGGGGTGGGTGTGTTTGGGGTGTAGGTGTAGAATGATGATAAGAAGGGTTTGTGAATACGTGATAAGCTGCTTTTGTGCTTTTAGTGTTTTTTTCTTGCACAGATTTTACCCTGCATTGCTCTGCTTTTGCTCTTTTTGTGTTTGTATGTATGAATGTGTATGTGTGTGTGTGTGTGTGTGTGTGAGATAAAACAAAAAAGTAAAAATCTCCCACTAGTGCACAGACACACACACACACTTAGTGATATTTAAATTAATGGCCTCCTCGGGGAGTCATCCAAAGGCCGCGGGCGTTTGGGAGAAAAGATTCTTGGAAAAAGGCTTCATCATCAAAACATTTGCTCATTGGTACGCACATCTTAGCCATCCAGAGTGAGCGAGGCGGGGGCGTGAGGCGCCTGATTACCCGAACCAAATACGTGAACAGTGTCAAACTCGTTGCATTGACTTAGTCTGAGGCCCGCAAACTGAGATTAGACTAGAAGAAGTGAGGTCATCAGAATAAGAGAACGTGAAGGATAAAAAGAAGTTCTCAGCATGTTCAGTGCAGGAAGTCATTAAATAGTAAGCCAATAAAAGTGCATGTGTCCCAGACCTCCACGCAGCTATCAACTTTTGGCCTCCTATTGTTATCAGACAACAATTTACAGGCTCACAATGTTCTCCCTTTGGACGTCAGAGTTTCCGAAATCATCACCCTTGTTGGGTTTCAACATAACTGTTTCCACTTTTATTGAGTGGGACTCAATAAAATTAAAAGCCATTCCAGGGTATTACAAAGTCAGCGTGACTTTGTGGACTTTAAGCGGAACATGATGTATTGTACATTGTTGGGTGTCCTTTAATGTAATACCTCTCCCTACCACACGAGGCAATAGTGAGTTGAATAAGTGGCTTGTTGTAAATTTTAATGATGTAGATTCCACACATATATATTTTTTCCCACATCATATATTTTTACATGCACATATGTTTGTAAATTGCGGTTCCTTTTTAACATATATATTTTTTCTTATCAATGCACTTCTAATTTACCTGACCACTTCTGTGTTTGCTACCTCTCTTTATTTATTATGTATATTTTCTGCTGGATCTACTCTTTATTTTATGCTGCCCTTTTTTTGCTGTAGCTGTTACATATACTGTAATATTGTACATGGTAATTGGGATTTGTTATATATTGCATATATTATATACAAATATAATATAATATAAAGGGACAAGCGGTAGAAAATGGATGGATGGATAAGTGTATATCATATACATACAAATAATATGTAAATATTACATGTATGTTATATTTTATATTGCTACTATGGTACATTTTTAGTCTACTTTATACCCTTTGTTTTCGTCCTTTTTTTGTGTCCTTGTGTGTATTATCCTTTCCATCCTTTGTAACTGAGATACTGTGGAACAATTTCCTTTGTGGATCAATAAAGTTGCTCTAAGTCTAATTTTAGGTGTTAACATGTATTTACATGTATCTAGTCATGTAATTAATAAGGAAGCAACACTGAGTCAAAGCATGAAGTGTGTTTTAGGGGTGTCAAATTATCAAATTAATTCAGATGATTTAATTACAGTCTTAACAAATGCGCTGTTTTTTTCACATTATTCTAACTTTTAAACTCTAAAATTTATGTTACTGTATGAGGAGTTCAGTTCAGTTCAGTTTCAGTTTATCTGGAACATGCATACGCTACAATGTAATGCAACACACAGTTCCAGTCGTTTCATTACAGCACGTCCGAAAAGGAGTAGGGAGAAGCAGAGCTTATTCAATCCTTTTTAATACCATAACAATTTTATCCAATTTCCTTGTTCTCTGTAACAGAACAGTGAACAGATAAATCATAAAAAAAATAATGTAACATAGTAAACATACAAATATTAAATACATAAATAATCTTTGTCTCAATAAAAAAGGGGGGGGGGGAAAGGGTTCAAGATGTTCATCATAATTATTATTCTTTGTAATTTGCGAACACTTGTAGTTTGAACAGTCTCTTAAACTGAATCATATTGGTGCTTACTTTGATTTCTCTGGTTAATCTGTTCCATAATTTAATTCCGCATACTGATATACTAAAAGTTTTAAGTGTTGTACGCGCATACAGATGTTTTAAATTAGATTTCCCTCTTAGGTTATATTTCTCCTCTTTTGTTGAAAATAATTGTTGTACATTCTTGGGCAGCAGATTATAGTTTGCTTTATGCATCATTTTAGCTGTTGCAAATGCACCAAATCACAAGTGTCTTTCTTTTCTTGAGTTTGACTGAGAGCAGCAACAGTACCAGCATTAAGCACAAAGATAATGTAGCAACAGCAAAAAAAAGGTCTTACTCTGTCACAAGACCAGGGTTAAGGAGTTTAAATAGAGGTGATAGGATGAATTATTTCCAACAAATAGAGTGAAATATTCACAATAAACTTAAAGATGTATCAGACGAGTGTTAATGGTTTGTATACGTTTGAATGTTGTCTTGTTTGTAGCTTAGTGCGGGGGTCAGCAACCCACGGCTTTAGTCTTCAGCGCTGCCCTAGAAAATGGAAAAAGATAAAGAAAAAAAAAAGTTTTTGTTTGAATATGGTTTGTGAAGGAGAACAAACATAACACAGAAATCCCACTGTTTATATTAAACATGCTTCACTGATGAGAGTATTTGGCAAGCACCGCTTTGTCCTTCTAATTTCAGCGATCCTTGAACTCATCGTGGTTTATTACACAGAAAAAAGTGTTTTATGCCACTCCTTCTTTGTCTCATTTTGTCCACCAAACGTTTTATGCTGTGTGTGAATGCACAAAGGTGAACTTTGTTGATTTTTATTGATTTGCTGGCGTGCTTATCAGGCATATTTGGTCAATCCATGACTGCAAGCTAATCGATGTTAACATGCTATTTATGCTAGCGGTAAGTACATATAGCATCATTATTCCTCGTTTGTAGGTATATTTGAGCTCATTGAATTTCCTTTACTTATCCTCTGTGTATTTAATTTATATTTGCATGTCTCATGACCCAACATCTGTATGTAAATTGGCTGCATTTCTGATAGTTGTTTGTGTGCCATGTTGTTCCAGACCACAGAAAATGTTACCCAGCTTGCAAAGGTTGTAACAAATCCATTAGAAGAAGACAGTCTGCCATTTCCTTTAACTTGGGCACACACATCTATACCTTTGACCATTCTAAGACTGTCATTTCCAGGAATTTTCTCATCCTCTATTTTACTAATGATTTCCAATGTTGCAAAAATGTGTAGAATAAAAATTAAAATACCAAATTTATGTCAACAAAGATTTGAGTCAGCCTATGATAGTAGGCTAATATAGCTAATATAGACACTTACATTATGTGTTGCCTTCATTATTACACTTATATAAGGCTTAAAAATGTTTGCGGCTTTTGTATTTTTGGTCCAATATGGCTTGTTCAACATTTTGGGTTGCCGACCCCTGGCCTAGGGTAACTTGCATCACTCTATTAGACAAGCTTTGGAGAAATTGTGTCATTTCCAGGTGTGTTTTTGACACACATGAAGCTGACTTTATACTATTATAACACATTTGTGTATGATGTATTACATGTACAATATTGTTGTGTACAATATATTTAAAATCAGAGCACACATACATGGAGAATAATGTTTTAATCTTGGTAAGTGTGTGCTGCAGTACAAAATGAAGTCCATACTTTTTGAGTACATTAGTTCATGTTTTGTCATTAAATAAGATTTAAAGGGCACCTGTTATGCTAAACCAACTTTTCCTAACTATTGGTACCTTTTTTGTGTATTTGGGATCTGCTTAAGTCCCAAAAATTTGAAATCAATCTATGGAGGCATGGTGGAGATATTTATAAAACAATCTTGTCTTCCTTTATACTTCTTCCAAACGAGCAATTTAAAATTTGCGTAACCTGTGAAGTTTTACCAACTGTGATGTCAGCAGATATCTCCATATATGGCAGAAATTTACCCAAAGTGTTTTGTGCGAGGACACCATTAGTCTGCGTAGTAGTCAAAAAGCTCCTTGGTTGTGAGGCAGACTGACTCGTACATGCACATGCATTCTTCATTGTTGTGATTTCTAATACAAAGTAGCGTATAGTTCTGACTTGTATCTGTCAGTAAACTCACTATGGAGATGCCAAAAACTACAACATGGAAAAGCCCTTAACACAAGTTAAGGGCTTTTCTTTGAATTTTGTAGGTGAGATTAAAAAAGAGATTAAATGATTAATCGCAGATCATAATTCATTAATCACAATTTTTTTAAATCGCTTAAAAGCATTACTTTTTTAAAAGCCTTTATCAATATTCCATCCATCCATCCATTTCCTACCGCTTATTCCCTTTGGGGTCGCGGGGGGCGCTGGAGCCTATCTCAGCTACAATCGGGCGGAAGGCGGTGTACACCCTGGACAAGTCGCCACCTCATCGCAGGGCCAACACAGATAGACAGACAACATTCACACTCACATTCACACACTAGGGCCAATTTAGTGTTGCCAATCAACTTATCCCCAGGTGCATGTCTTTGGAAGTGGGAGGAAGTATTTTTTTATGTCTTAGATTACTTTCTATTTGTGTACATAAGATATGTTCAATATTTTGTTAGAAACTAATATCCTCTACAGTGGACATTTGTGTATTGCATACCATGGCCATTATTATTTCAGTCCACTGCTGAGGACATTAGTCTACAAATATCCACATATTTTAATAACATTTTAATTCAGTTGTGCATTGTGCAAATAAATCAGAATCAGAATCGGAATCAAAGTGGCCAAGTATGTTTGACACACAAGAAATTGAACTTTGTAGACTTTGTTCTCTGTATTCAAGGCTGTTCTCGAGTAATGAAAATGGCGCAAGTGGTTTTACCCCCTTTTTTTCCTTTTATATATAACGTTTCCCACTTTTGTCAGGAATCTCCTTGTTAATGTGTTTTATTTCAACAAAATTAACAGTCATGTTTCAGGGAGAGGCTTGCATTACCGTTTAAGTGTTAGTGTACGAGTGCATATCTGTCATGAGTTCAAACCCCCCAGCCCTCCAAAAGGAAGTACTTGTGATGATGTATGCTGTTTTCTTTGTGTCGGGACTTGAGTTTTACCCCCAAATACTCATAGAATGCATGTACAGTACTTAATTTATTGTATCCTATGCAAACAAAGATGCTTGCTCTAGGGTTGATAGGTACACACTCTTGGAGAAAGAGACGACTCTTACAGCTCAAAGAACCGCTTTCAATTATCCAACATTTTAACTTGTTGTCCCAATACTTTTGTTCATACAGCGTGCACCGATAAACTATGGTAGGATAGCAATGGAAGGAGGCGTGAGGAGACGAGCAAGGTTAGTTCATCCAAACAAATGTGCGGCCGGTTATTTTTACGACTGTCCCAGCAGCCATTATCTTGCCAGTGAGTTATGTTGGAGTGTAAATACAGAGAGCGCGGACGGGCCACACCAAGCAGAGGGATAACTTTGTGTCTGTGTGGTCATGCGTGTCTGCCAGCCTACACGTGCACAACGATGCAATCACTGTGATAACCTCAAACGTTTATTCCTTTTCAGACATTTTAGCACTAATGGACCAAGTGCAGAGCTAGCGCTTTTATCTCAGAGCTCAATAAAAGTTGTGATTGCGAGACTCGCTGTTTTAAAAAAAAAACTGCAATGGCATTAGTCCACGTAAAAAACGCACATAGAGGCTGTCAAGTAATTCCACGGCAACAGGTTGGTTGATAGGGATGGGTACCAAATTTGATACTTTTTTAGGCACTGACAAAATTCCGTCGGTACTACCGGGTATCGATTCACATAAAATTAAACAGTGCCATGAACGAAAAGTAAGGCTCCACTTTTTCAAAACGCGATAGCTCGATGCTAATTTATATTGGCTGTGTCATAAGCATGCTACTGATTAGCATTAGCAATTTTACATGGCAACACAACACCTTCACTGCGATGAGGTGGCGACTTTTCCAGGGTGTACCCCGCCTACCGCCCGAATGCAACTGAGATAGGCTCCAGAACCCCCCACACCCCTGTGATCCCGAAAGGGACAAGCGGTAGAAAATGGATGGATGGACAATACCTTCAAGTATGGTAAAGAAAACTACTACTAATATTAACATTACATCAAACAGCAAACAAGTATGCGTCGTCTTACACGGCCAAGATAAGATGTATCAAAACTGACAGTGATGTAGAAATGTGTGTTGCCGTACGCACATTTCTACAGGCTGTGGATACTTAAGCTGGGTAACAGTTCACATAAAAAAGTGGCAACTTTTACTCCTCAGACTGATTGATGTGCCCATCAGAGACATCTGAACAATTACCCCGCCCCGAAACTGTTATCTGACTCATGTGAGCAGGCTATAAACACATTTTGTGACAAGTCACAAAAATATTTTACATAATGGTAATCAGTCACACACCTCTTCTAAAGTTTTAGGTATCATTGTCGCGACTATCTTTTTAAACGGGCTGAAGCACAAATTTCCCATTATTATTGTTATACATTTCCAAATTTCCCACATTAGTCGCAAAATTTTGGTCTTGACCTCTGTATGTATGATGAGATTATTGCAAATCTTAAAGATGCAACCCTTTAATCAAATTTGAATAATAGGATATTGAGACTGATTTGGTGGATTCAAAGATTCCTTTTTTATAAATGTCAACCTGTTGGTAGGTTGGTATGAAATTGTAAATGGGTATTTGGTGGGTAGATTCCGAAAGGAATTGTATTGTACTGTATTTTGTATATTGTATGATGATGTATATTTTAACAGTGGTTCCCTGTCCATAAGCTGTGCGCTTCTTGGATTTTTTGCAGAACGGACTCTGATATTAACAAAAGAAACAATAACGTAATACAAAATTTTGTCTTTCTGTAAATAAATAAATAAATAAATTCCCCGAGTCAGTTAGTCTTTACTCAAAACAGAGAAAGAAACAACTCCTACTGACTTGTGATTGGTCAGACCGTGGCAAGCAAGCACATGGCTACTTTCAATATGATTTGCGTATTTATATGGGGGTGTAGTCTGGTCATGGTCTGGGCATGCCAAGTCACGCACACGTCTTCGGCGGATTCCAAGTTGATTGCAATGCAACAAAGAAAGGTGCTTGGATTTGTGCCTGCGAATACTTAAATACATCTGAAGTTTTACTTGCATTCGCCATTTTCTGGATTTGATCATATGTCCATCTTTAGAAGGAAAGCCATGCAACTCTTTTTACATGAGGCCCTTGGTATGTAATAAGTACAATGCTTACAGGATAAACATTATTTAGGGCCCAATGAAAGACTAGCTGACGAATTCTGCTTAACGGCAAAGACTACTCCCTGACTAGGCAACACACTATAGACCAGAGTCGTGTATAAAGAATAGGGGCAACTAAACAACAGGTTTGAAGTACGTCAACTGTGGTGGCTGCCTCCTCCTCCTGCTGCTTCCTCCATTTTGCTCGGGCAAGTTCCTGATTTTATTATCACCATACTTGAATACTGAACTAACACTGCTATTTTACTGCAATATTTAGTTTGGATTATTGGTGACCTGCAGAGAAGGTGCAATTTTGTCAGGCAATGTGTATTATCTCACTGTTACTGAGAGTGAAATGTACAGTACCACGTTCACTATGTATATGTATGCTTGCTTATCTCGCACAAGATACTGGTCTCATTCATTGGCACTTAAGCTTTCCCAGCGAACCTTTACTTTCCATAATTTTCTTCAAAGAGATGCAAATGCTTACCGCCTTTCTGGCAAGTGCGGCTTCCCCATGCCGCGCAACAAGGCATGTTTTCACGGCAAAAAACTCATCGATTGAAATAAATGTTTAATGAGGAAGTGCAGTGTCGCTTAGCAGCGGCTCTAAACTGCTGTCCAACATGGTGCCATGTAGTCACGTGAGGGGCTTTTGACCAATCATTCGTCTGAAACAGAGTTGTCCATTCACTCTCTATAGACACCTGTGCTATAGCCTATACACAACCGCCAACTAACGTCTTAGAATTGTAACAACATGCATTGTCTACTATAGAGTACTTGCAAATGAGACTCTGAAGTGTCATTAAAAACAAGATATGACAACGGGACAGCACAGTTATTATAAGCTCACCTGTTCAATGGGGGGCAAGGGGTGCGCGGCTGGACCTGTGGGGGGGAAGTGATCGGCTGGCTCTCAGTGGGCAGTGGGTGCCGAGGCTTGATCGCTGCCCCGCCGGCTTGTGTATGGATTTGTTGGTTAAAGTGTATGTGTATGTGTCTGTACCTGTGTGCGTGTGTGTGTGTGGATGGATGTAGGTATGTAAATGTGTGTATGTATGTATGTATGTATGCATATATATATATATATATATATATATATATATATATATATATATATATATATATATATATATATATATATATATACATATATATATATATATATATATATATATACATATATATATATATATATATATATATATTAGGGCTACAACAACTAATCGATTATAAAAATAGTTGCCGATTAATTTAGTCATCGATTCTTTGAATCAATGCTATGCGCATGCGCAGAGGCTTTTTATTTAATTTAAAAAACATTTTTTGTATTATAATTTTTTTTAATAAATCTTTATTTATAAACTGCAACATGTACAAACAGCTGAGAAACAATAATCAAAATAAGTATGCTGCCAGTATGCTGTTTTTCCCCCCCAATAAAATACTGGATAGGATAGAAATGTAGTTTGTCTCTTTTATCCGATTATTAATCGATTAATCGAAGTAATAATCGACAGATTAATAGATTATCAAATTAATCGTTAGTTGCAGCCCTAATATATATACAGTATATATATATAATATATATATGTATACATTATATATATATATATATATATCCATCCATCCATTTTCTACCGCTTATTCCCTTCGGGGTCGCGGGGGGCGCTGGAGCTTATCTCAGCTACAATCGGGCGGAAGGCGGGGTATATATTTATATGTATATCTCTGGGGGTACTCTCTGGGCCTGCTTGTCTGGCAGGGGTCGGCGCCTAAGGCTACTGCGGCCGCGCTGCGTGTCTGGAGCCCCTGGGTCCCACCGTCCACCCCTTCCGGATTCCTGTCTAGGTTGGGGCCTGCTGGGTCTAGTCCCCGCGAAAAATTGTGGCAGCTTGGTGAACTGCAAAGTATTCTGCAGTGCTGCAATTCGGCCAGCTGCTGGGGTAGTGCCCTTCTGTGTCAGCATGTCTGATTTTCTTTTAAAAACATTTTTTATATTTTATTATTTTTTAATTGTATTATATTGTATTTATTTTTATTATCATTATTATTTAAATCATTATTATAATTTTCTTCTTCTTATTATTTTTGTATAAAAAATGTTTTCCTCCATAAGGTGGAGGATTCGACAGGGCAGTTGCTGTATGTTCAATCTCCATCATTGGGGTACCTGCAGGTGGGGTGGGTGGTTCCCGTAGCCCCGTGCTGGGCGGTCCTGCGGCGACCGACTTGGCCCCTCGGGCTTGGGGGCTGGACCCGTCCCGCTTCTCTGCCCGCGTGGGGTTTGGTCCCTCGCTGGCTTGGGGGATGTCTGTCCTCTGCCGGGCGCGTCTGTTTACGGCCTGCTGCTGGCCCTTTCGGGCGGCACAGTGCGCCCAGCTCTGGGCTTCCTGTCGCTGGCCGGCCTTGCTGCGTGGGGCCGGTAGTCCCTTGTTACCTGGGCGCCACACCTGCTTTTTTGGGTTGGGCTCTCTGGGTTGCTGGGGCTGTACTCTGGCTCCCGCACATACTGGGAGACAAATATATTGTACATACAAATACACTTATATACTCACATACACTCAATTATTCATACATATATGCATACATACATACGCGCACACATAATTATTCATACATATATGCATACAAACATAGGTACCTACTCTCCCACACACATACGCAAATACAGTACACACCTACACACTCAAAGTTCATACATCCACACGCACATTCACTGTACAAACATACATATACACATTCTGTACATACACAAGCACATATGCATACATCCATCCATCCATCCAGCCTATCTCAGCTGCATTCGGGCGGTAGGCGGGGTACACCCAGTGATGCATATAATCACGTTACATCAAAGATATATTAGTGTTGCTACCCTAGGGTGAATTGGGTAAAACACAGCACACAATCAAAGCTTAAGCTTTTGTTAATACAACAATCTACAAGGTTAATACAGTTCACTTCTCTATCTTCCCCTCCATTTATTTGCTTTCTTTTGTATTTCAAGTTATCATTACATATATGTATTGTTGCATTTGAAACCATTGTATTGTTGATAATAGAGGTAATTATTGTTATTATTCATTATCAATAGTGCTATTTCTATTGGTATTTGTATTGCTCCATTTGTAGTGTAATAATGGTCATTGTCATTTCTGTGTTATTAAAATTTACTTCACTAACTGCTTCTCTGCTTTCACTTTTACTATCATATGTGTACATATCCTATTTGCCGATACTGTTCTGTTGTTGTAATTTTTATTGTTGTTGTTGTTGTTGTCTCTTTGTCATTCCCCTCTTGTCCCTCCTGTCTTCCTTTTTTCTCTTTCTATCCCCTCCTGCTCCAGCCCGGCTGCGCCGAACATTAATTTAAATCCATTTAATAAAGTCAAATACAAATAAGCAATAAGAGAAGTATCCCACACTTCTCTTTTGTAAAGTAAATCTATACAGCAAATATGGGCATCAATATCAACAATATGATTTGCCTGAGAAGCTGGACAGGACAAAATAAAAACATTAAAAATAAAATAATAAAAAAAATAGGTTGAATTAACAAGAGGAAACCTTTTCTGCATTTATTTTCAACATTCAAGCAAATTTCAATAAAAGAACAGTTACCATTTGGGGCGGTATAGCTCGGTTGGTAGAGCCATCAACCTGAGGGTTACAGGTTCGATGCCCGCTTCCGCCATCCTAGTCACTGCCGTTGTGTCCTTGGGTAAGACACTTTACCCACCTGCTCCCAGTGCCACCCACACTGGTTTAAATGTAACTTAGATATTGGGTTTTCACAATGTAAAGCGCTTTGAGTCACTAGAGAAAAGCGCTATATAAATATAATTCACTTTACTTCACTACCAACATTTTAACAGTAGATTTACCTGCTAAATAAAATTTCCCGACCTGGCCATACAGTATATGTTCTCTGTCCTAGTGTGGCCTTTGAAGGACACTGTCCCAGGTGTGCGGAAACATATATGCCCCCTCATCCCTGTTGATGGTGTTGGCCCATCGCTTCTTAATTCCCATAGCCACCTTCATTCATCTTTTCTATTCATTTCTTTCTGAATAAATGTTTTTTCCTTTGGTGCCAGTTGTGTTGTGCGCTTCATATTTTTGTGTTCCAGAAGTCATTCGTCGCCGTATCTTGCTCCGCTGTCACTTTCGTTGTGTCTGTTGCGTCTTTTTGTGGCTTAAAGTTGTGTTGCAGCTTTATATTATGGTGTTGTGGCGTTTGTATTTGTTGCGACTTTTGCAATCGTACTGTAGCTCAAAGTTGTTGTGTTGTTATTTATGATGTTGTCTTTTCTCGTTTGCATTTGTTGTGACTTTTCTCGGCCACCGTAGTTATCCGCCATTCTTGTTTTGCTGACTGATGGCAATGACGCCACAGACGGGCAGACAGACTTGAATAAAGGTTCCACGTCCTTATTATTAAAAGTGCTAAATTTGATATAAAGTCTGCCGTTCTTAGATCCAATGTTTTTCTTTTGCTAGTATCAATAAAATACGGCCCGCGAGCCACATGCGGCCCGTTATGATTTTCAATCCGGCGCGCCGGACATTCTACATAATTTTTTAGACCTTTGACATCAAAACAGTGCTGTTTTTAAATGATAAGTCTTGAACTATAGAAAGTATTTCAATGGTTGAAATCTCCACTTTTGAGTGTTATACGGGTTGTTACGGTAATTTACGTCACAGCAGCTCAGACGAGGAACACAGCAGAGTGGGCGGGGTTTTTTTTCAGAGCAGCCAGCCCCAAATGCAAGTGTCAGGAACAGATGCGGAAGCAAATTTGTACAACAAATGTCTGCATAAAAGTGATAATATATCATATTGTAGGTGTTTATTACACTTTGCATTCACATTTTGCCATTTTAATTTGTTTGTGTGTGTTTTACTTGGTTGTAAAATATACACAACTATCGAGGAGCTGGTCTAAGTAGTAAAAGAGGAGCGATGTTCATATGTTGTTAATATTTAGTGTTTTATTGTTCATAGTTAATATTGTAAATCCCACTTTCTTTATTTTCATGTACATTTTGGGTGTCAGATTCAGTAAAAAAAACTGTAAAATTCTGTTCCGTTTTTTTTTTTAGGTGGTCTGTCAAAGTTTTTAGAATTCTATCGGACATTGTGACTTTTGGTATTACTGTTCCTGGAAAAAAGGGACCCCAACACACATACTGTACAGTAGATTTTTTTTACAGCTGAATGTGTACATATAATTTATACACACATACACTTTGGCCCCCCAGACACTTTTTTTCTCTCAATTTGGCCCCCGAGTCAACATATTTGCCCAGCTCTGCCCTATTAGAACGATGTTGGATCGATACATATCTTCCGGAAGGCAAACTGGCCGAGCAGAGATCGATGTAGTTGAACCTAAGGAAAATAAATCGATGTATCGTTACAACCCTAACTTAAAGCATTGAAAAAGTAAGGGCGAGTAGTTCAAAAAATACAAAAAATTCCGGGATGGATCATAGCAAGAAATGTGAAAAAATCTAAACCTATTTTACATTTAATAAAAACCATGACAACTAAAAAGCGAATTTGTACATTTGAAGAGTTGTATGTTTCCCCCAATCCTGAGGGGGGCAGCAATGTTCATTACAGAGTGGCAGACAGCTAACAAAAACATAAAAACAATCTCTGGTTACACAATTTAACAATTTGTTTCTCAGGCCGTTTACAAAGTTAGGTGGAATATGCTTTAGTACAAAAGAAACAGTTATTAATAATACAAGGTTATGAAAACATTACCCTCATTGTGATTTCATGCATACACGTAAAACCATAAGTCAGTAGGGGAAAAAAGACGGAAAGATAAGTTCGACAAATCAATCTACGTGTTTGTGTGTCTGTTTCTCATGCGTTATCATTCATTGCTTGTGTAAACACGCATCACAGCGTGAACTTTCTATGTGCGGCGAGCACCTGGATGTCGGCACAGCCAAGAGCCATGTGTGGACGTGCTCTCACCATCGGGGCGGCCACATGTGCACGAGTGCGAAGGGAGCGGACCTGACGGCCCATTTGGAGCAGCAGATAAATGATCTGCTGGGTTTATTATCTTTAATTAGCATCCTAGGTGAAAAAGATAGATAAGAGTGCCATTTAGCTGATGGATGTGATCTGTGTTTTTCTTCTAAAGCAAGAAGACGGTTGTTGCAAAAGAGCGGGAGAACAGTGTCATCAGTACCGCACTGGTTCAGTTTTCCGGTAGTTTGATCTCTCTTACCTCCACTAAGCACAAAGGGGTGAGAAAAACTACTTTTGTTTATTGGTTTGTTAGCAGGATCACAAAAACTACATTGGCAATTCATTTTTTTTTCGTAGAAAGGTGGCCTGTACCTTTAGTTGAGCTGTTACGGTCACTTCCATTGGGTTTAAGTGCCGTGGTTCGGAAAAAGTTTAGCGGCTAAGGAAGCTAATAGATGTACCACAAACGCTCCAATTAATGCCTCTGTTCTATTAATTGCTGAGTTGTCGATTGTTGCGAGGTTCATCGGAGGCGGTATAGCTCGGTTGGTAGAGTGGCCGTGCCAGCAACTTGAGGGTTCCAGGTTCGATCCCCGCTTCCGCCATCCTAGTCACTGCCGTTGTGTCCTTGGGCAAGACACTTTACCCACCTGCTCCCAGTGCCACCCACACTGGTTTAAATGTAACTTAGATATTGGGTTTCACTATGTAAAGCACTTTGAGTCACTAGAGAAAAGCGCTTTATAAATATAATTCACTTCACTTCATTGTTTACGAAGCCAAATAACTGCAGGGTTATCGAAGTAGCTTTGGGTCAAAAAACAACGGTCGCTGTAGGCAACCTACTGATGTTGATGATGTTTACATAAATACAACATTGAGAGCTTTAAAATGTTGGTCACTCCATTTGGCTGTTGGTGTGTTTACAATGAACCCATCAGCACAGTGTTGGGTGTGGTGCATCTCCTGTAAGCGCCGCTTCTAATAAAGTAGACCATCACATTTTATTATACTTATCTGGTACTTTTTTAACTGGTTCTGCTCTTATCTCACATACAGGTAAAAGCCAGTAAATTAGAATATTTTGAAAAACTTGATTTATTTCAGTAATTGCATTCAAAAGGTGTAACTTGTACATTATATTTATTCATTGCACACAGACTGATGCATTCAAATGTTTATTTCATTTAATTTTGATGATTTGAAGTGGCAACAAATGAAAATCCAAAATTCCGTGTGTCACAAAATTAGAATATTACTTAAGGCTAATACAAAAAAGGGATTTTTAGAAATGTTGGCCAACTGAAAAGTATGAAAATGAAAAATATGAGCATGTACAATACTCAATACTTGGTTGGAGCTCCTTTTGCCTCAATTACTGCGTTAATGCGGCGTGGCATGGAGTCGATGAGTTTCTGGCACTGCTCAGGTGTTATGAGAGCCCAGGTTGCTCTGATAGTGGCCTTCAACTCTTCTGCGTTTTTGGGTCTGGCATTCTGCATCTTCCTTTTCACAATACCCCACAGATTTTCTATGGGGCTAAGGTCAGGGGAGTTGGAGGGCCAATTTAGAACAGAAATACCATGGTCCGTAAACCAGGCACGGGTAGATTTTGCGCTGTGTGCAGGCGCCAAGTCCTGTTGGAACTTGAAATCTCCATCTCCATAGAGCAGGTCAGCAGCAGGAAGCATGAAGTGCTCTAAAACTTGCTGGTAGACGGCTGCGTTGACCCTGGATCTCAGGAAACAGAGTGGACCGACACCAGCAGATGACATGGCACCCCAAACCATCACCCAACCATGCAAATTTTGCATTTCCTTTGGAAATCGAGGTCCCAGAGTCTGGAGGAAGACAGGAGAGGCACAGGATCCACGTTGCCTGAAGTCTAGTGTAAAGTTTCCACCATCAGTGATGGTTTGGGGTGCCATGTCATCTGCTGGTGTCGGTCCACTCTGTTTCCTGAGATCCAGGGTCAACGCAGCCGTCTACCAGCAAGTTTTAGAGCACTTCATGCTTCCTGCTGCTGACCTGCTCTATGGAGATGGAGATTTCAAGTTCCAACAGGACTTGGCGCCTGCACACAGGGCAAAATCTACCCGTGCCTGGTTTACGGACCATGGTATTTCTGTTCTAAATTGGCCCGCCAACTCCCCTGACCTTAGCCCCATAGAAAATCTGTGGGGTATTGTGAAAAGGAAGATGCAGAATGCCAGACCCAAAAACGCAGAAGAGTTGAAGGCCACTATCAGAGCAACCTGGGCTCTCATAACACCTGAGCAGTGCCAGAAACTCATCGACTCCATGCCACGCCGCATTAACGCAGTAATTGAGGCAAAAGGAGCTCCAACCAAGTATTGAGTATTGTACATGCTCATATTTTTCATTTTCATACTTTTCAGTTGGCCAACATTTCTAAAAATCCCTTTTTTGTATTAGCCTTAAGTAATATTCTAATTTTGTGACACACGGAATTTTGGATTTTCATTTGTTGCCACTTCAAATCATCAAAATTAAATGAAATAAACATTTGAATGCATCAGTCTGTGTGCAATGAATAAATATAATGTACAAGTTACACCTTTTGAATGCAATTACTGAAATAAATCAAGTTTTTCAAAATATTCAAATTTACTGGCTTTTACCTGTACATATGTTTTTTTATGTAAGTGAAGAGAATCATATTTATATAAAGTTTTCCTCTAGTGACTCAAAGCGCTTTACATAGTGAAACTTACTATCTACATCCAATGTGTCAAAGTCAAGGCCCGCGGGCCAGATGAATTATCTATAGTATGATATTGCATTAGTATTAGAACCGGCCCGCAGGCCACAGCCGCCTGCTGCTGTTTTGCACGCACCAATACTCCATCAGTGTTGGCGCTAGGAATTTTCAAAATGGGGTCCCAGTAAATTTGTGGGGTGCCACTTTTTTGTAACCGTTTTGAAAACAAATGATAAATGTATACATTATCAAAAGGTTGTCATAAACGTTACTTAATTCATAAATTTAAAAAAATACAAAAGAAAACCCTTTTTTATGCATATGCAAATGTATTTAGTTATAGACATTCATTCACTTTCTTCTTTCCTTCATGGATCTAAACTTTACCGCTGCCAGTATTTTTTTTCTATATTATTATTGTAATATTTTCAGAATGAGTTTGTTCTATTTTTGGCCAAAGTAAGACAAAGAAAACAATCTGAAGTTGTCTTTATTTTTTTGTTTTAATGCCATGGTTTTAATAGTGCGGCCCGTGTGTGCACAGATTTTCCTTCATGCGGCCCCTGAGCTATAATGAGTTTGACACCCCTGATCTACATCTTTAAGTTACATTTAAACCAGTGTGGTTGGCACTGGGAGCAGGTGGGCAAAGTGTCTTGCCCAAGGACACAATGGCAGTGACTGGGATGCTCTACCAACCGAGCCACACCGCCCCAGTACATGTTCCTTAGGATCCAATGACATAAGACGTGGAGTTCACCAAAGCTAAATTTTTAGGTTCTATTCTTTTTAATCTTTATACGCAGCATCTCGGGAACGTCATCAGAAGATTCCACAGTTACACTGTTGATACATGGTTGTATAGTAGATACCCTTTTTTAACTGCATTTTAGACATCAAGTCATGGATGGCGGGGAATTTCCTACGACTCAACTAGGACCAGACATAGGTTTTAGTCATAAGCCATGAAGACCAGAGGGAGAAACTTTTACCAAAATTAGAAGATTTCAAACCAACACAGTCTACAAAAAATCTTGGCGTGATTTTTGACTCCAAGCGGATTTTTATTCCACATATCAAAAATATTACAAAAATAGGTTTTTATCATCTTCAGAACATAACCAGAGCCCACCAGTTTATTTCTCAGGCCAACACATAGGTGCCAATGCATACTCGTATTTCCTGTCGTTTAGACAATTGTATTGCCCAAGTCTCTGGTCTTCCCAAAAAGAATATCAGAACTCTATAATTATTACAAAACTCAGCTGCACGCATGCTGACGAGGACCGGAGGGCGGCATCACATTACACCAGTTTTAAAATCACTGCATTGGCTCCCCCTCCGCTTCAGGGTCGATTAAAGTATTATTAGATATTAGTTTTCAAATGTCTTAATAGCCCTTATCTATCTGACCTGATTTTACCAAATCAACACTCACGGATCCTAAGGTCCTCAAGCACCAAAGCTTAATCTTTACCAAATACCAGACCAAAGACCCACAGCGAGGCGGCATTTAGCCACTATGGCCCCCACCTGTGGAGCCGCCAGCCAGAGGGCCTCAGGACTGCAGAGACTGTTGATATTTTGAAAAAGGTTTAAAGGCTTTTTTTTTTTTAATCAGGTTATTACTATGTTAGTTTTACTACTTTATGTAAGATAGTATGTCAAATATTTTGACGTTTTAATTTTTAAGAGAGCGGGACACGGACATTGAGCCCATTGTCCGAGAATGTTGCATGTTGTGAAATAAAGAAAAACAAACTGAGAATCTCTCTGAGCCTCCATTCCTTGAAATGCTACAATATTGACGGACGGCACAGCACAGAGATGGTCCGGGGTGCTGACGTTACGTATGTTGCAGGTAATTATTTGCCGGGCAGCCGTGACTCGCGCGTTGTTTTAAACATAAACACAAACATATATCTACGTCTATTCTGGTCTCCAGTTACATAATTAACATGATAAGCGTGTGACTTTTTTCATGAACAACCCCGACTCTCGTGTCTTTTTAAAGACAAAATCTGTCAACTGATTTCTTGTTTGGCGCGATAACTGGTGTATGTGTCTACACTCGATTAACCTAAGGATTTACAGCTGGATCCTATCGATTGAGGGGGGATGTAACTGGCGTAGCCGAACCAGCCACTTCTCGAACCAAATATCCAGTTGCTTCAGTTTATTTTTAACAACCCTAGTAGATAGAATCATGTTATATCAGAAAATAACCAAATTAACAGTTATTTAGCAAGTAAACTAATAATAGTTTTGAGAAAACAATACAACCGTGAATGACGGAATATAATACTGCATATGTCAGTGGCCAAATTATGTACTGTATGCTAACACTTTGCACTAAAAGTTGTTACTAAAGTGCAAAACCCAAAACCAGTGAAATTGGCACGTTGTGTAAGTCGTAAATAAAAACAGAATACAATTATTTGCAAATCCTTTTCAGCGTGGCGCAGTGGAAGAGTGGCCGTGTGCGACCCGAGGGTCCCTGGTTCAATCCCCAGCTAGTACCAACCTCGTCATGTCCGTTGTGTCTTGAGCAAGACATTTCACCCTTGCTCCTGATGGGTGCTGGTTAGCGCCTTGCATGGCAGCTCCCTCCATCAGTGTGTGAATGTGTGTGTGAATGGGTAAATGTGGAAGTAGTGTCAAAGCGCTTTGAGTACCTTGAAGGTAGAAAAGCGCTATACAAGTACAACCCATTTATCATTTATTTATTTATTTATATTCAATTGAATAGACTGCAAAGAAAAGTTACTTAACGTTCGAACTGGAAAAGTTTGTTATTTTTTGCAAATATTAGCTAATTTGGAATTTGATGCCTGCAACATGTTTCAAAAAAGCTGGCACAAGTGGCAAACAAGACTGAGAAAGTTGAGGAATGCTCATCAAACACTTATTTGGAACATCCCACAGGTGAACAGGCTAATAGGGAACAGGTGGGTGCCATGATTGGGTATAAAAGCAGCTTCCATGAAATGCTCAGTCATTCACAAACAAGGAAGGGGCGAGGGTCACCACTTTGTGAACAAATGCGTGAGCAAATTTTCGAACAGTTTAAGAACAACATTTCTCAACCAGCTATTGCAAGGAATTTAGGGATTTCACCATCTACGGTTCCTAATATCATCAAAAGGTTCAGAGAATCTGGAGAAATCACTGCACGTAGGCAATGGTATTACGGACCTTCGATCCCTCAGCGGTACTGCATCAAAAAGTGACATCGGTGTATAAAGGATATCACCACATGGGCTCAGGAACACTTCAGAAAACCACCGTCAGTAGCTACAGCTTGTCACTACATCTGTAAGTGCAAGTTAAAACTCTACTATGCAAAGCGAAAGCCATTTATCAACAACACCTAAAAACGTCACTGGGTTTTGTAAAAAAAAAAAATAATTTTGAGAGCCTACGTCCTCTGCAGTAGATATTTGTGGACATGCACAACAGGGCAATTGTTTTGTGAAATTTGTAACTGTCACAAAAGAAATAAACTACAAACAAATGTCCACTGCAGAGGAACTTGGTTTTCAGTAGGACACTTAGACTACATTCACACTGCAGAGGGATATGTCCAATTCAGATTTATTTGTCAAAGCCGATCTTTTTAGCGGCCGTTCACATTTTACCAAAAAAATGCAATTTTTAATATTAATGCAATCTGACTCACATGCGTACATAACGTCGCACACACTTCAGTGTTTACGGAAGCAAACATGACTTCCGGTACTTCAGTATTGGCGCATTTGTGGCAATTTCAAGGATTTTGTGCAATCAAAGTCAACATTTTCTGACCCAAACTATTGCACGTAGAAGATTTATATCTGCTTGAAGCTTGTGTCTGTGGGCAAGCAGTCGGAGACATGGGAGAATGGTGGAACTTTCACGCGGGTTCCTAAAACATATTATTTTCATTCGTTTTCTGCTCCTTTGTCAACTATTTATTTTGTAAATGCTTATCACTTTTTGATGACGTTCTGGTCGGATGAATGCGACCTGAGCGCAGTAGTGTTCACATTAAGGAAGCATCGCAAATACAGTACATCCGATTTATTTCCACATACGAAAGAGGCCTGACTCGAATATGAAAAACTCGGAATTGCACTGTTCACACTTACATGATCAAATCTGATACAGGTCGCAAATAGGCCAAAAAATCTGACTTAACCTGCAGTGTGAACAAGGCCATAGTCTTAAATTTAAAAAAGAATCACTCTATTTATTGGCCTCTTCCAATTAACACCCTGGTTTTATTGCCGTTTAAAAAAAAAAGTGAATTATATTTATATAGCACTTTTCTCTAGTGACTCAAAGCGCTTTACATAGTGAAACCCAATATCTAAGTTACATTTAAAGTGTCTTGCCCTAGGACACAACAGCAGTGACTAGGATGGCGGAAGCGGGAATCGAACCTGGAACCCTCAAGTTGCTGGCATGGCTGCTCTACCAACCGAGCTATACCGCCCCAATTCACTTCACTTCATAAAAAACAAAACAATAATGAGAACACTTTAGGGTTGTACGGTATACCAGTACAAGTATAGTACCGCGATACTAATTAATCATATTCGGTACTATACCGCCTCTAAAAAGTACCAGTCGCCGCCTCCCCTTCTTTTTTTTAACGGGCATGACGGCGCATCGTCACGTCATGACATTGCTAGTTTTCCGAGCAGAGGAGCATGTTCGGCAGCGCACAAACACGGAGTACTTACAAGCAGACACAGAGTGTGGACAGAAAAGGGAGAACGGACGCATTTTGGCTTAAAAACTAACGATAAAGGTGAAGATATAACACTGAAACGCCCTCAGGAAGAGGTGCTTTAAGACATGGCTAGCTAGCTAGCGGCTAACGTCTAGCCGCAGTCGGCAGTGTTTTAGCTTTTTCTAAATCATTAATCCTCGCCTCCATGGCGACAAATAAAGTAAGTTTCTTACAAGTATCATCTCTGCAGGACGAGGAATAGCTCAACATGTTTCACCGCACACCCGCGTCACAATATAAACAAGTGCCATTGGTGGATCTACACCTGACATCCACTGTAATGATACCAAGTACAGGAGCGTATCTAGTCGATACTACTGATTACTTTGATATTTTTTAGCATAAAAAAATATTTTGTTTAAAAAAAATTCTTATTATGTTCATAAACTCAGGAAATATGTCCCTGGACACATGAGGTCTTAAATTATGACTATTGTATGATCCTGTAACTACTTGGCATCTAATCGATACCCAAATTTGGTATCATCCAAAACTAATGGAAAGTATCAAACAACAGAAGAATAAGTGATTATTACATTTTAACAGAAGTGTAGATAGAACATGTTAAAAGAGAAAGTAAGCAGATATTAACAGTAAATGAACAGGAGGATTAATAATTCATTTTCTACCACTTGTCCGTAATAATTTTGACAAAATAATATAATGGAAAATGACACAATATGTTACTGCACACGTCAGCAGACAAATTAAGAGCCTTTGTTTGCTTACTTACTAATATAAGACAAGTTGTCTCGTATGTTCACTATTTTTTTTAAGGACAAAATTGCAATAAGAAACATATGTTTAATGCACCGTAAGATTGTTTGTTAAAATAAAGCCAATAATGGAATTTTTTGTGGTGCCCTTTTTTTTTTTTTTTTTAGAAAAGTACCGAAAAGTATTGAAATACATTTTGGTATCGGGACAACCCTAGAACATTTATAGTATGTTTGTGTTTAACTGCTTTTCCACGTTACTGTAGTTTTAGCTTGCAATGCTACCCTGAGCACACAGCAAAGGGGCCAGCTCACATCTGTTTGCAATTAGAGCACAAAGGCAAGATGCTTCAGCGTCTGTCCTCTGCTACTAAGTGGACCGGAGCTTGGCTCGCAGTCACACGTACAAACAAACACATGCACACGCTAATGAAGCTAATACGCACACACCAAGGCACTTGTCTGCTTCCTGCCTTAAATCTTGGGGTTCAGAGGATTGTCGGGGGTCCCTGGAGATCTGTGTATGTGTGTCTATGGACAAGTGTGTGTGTGTGTGTGTGTGTGTGTGTGTGTGTGTGTCAGAGCCGCTTTTTATCACAAGTCACATCTCACCCCTTAGTCATCTCCTGTTGGCCTCCGGTAGCATTATGTGTGTGTCTCATGGGACGACTGATACACACTCTCGTGAAAACACAGATTAGGTGGAAATGTCATGTGAGAGGGTGCCGCTAAGGTCGTCCACTGCCATCATTCACTGGACCTGCCACTGCATGTCCGTGATTTTATCTACATTTTGATTGTATTATTTTGAGGGCAACCATATTTGGTAACAAAATCGTTAAAGCACGTGATTGTAGGTATTGGTAATAAAGAAAAAGCTACAAAAAAATTCAATTCAGGGTGTCCCTAAAGTTTGGACACAAAGACCTTAGGTACCATTTTTGTTGTAATGCTCTCCACATAAAACTTACATTTGCGTCTTTTTACAACTCTAAATCTGATAATACAAATTTTAAACTACTCAAAATGTGTATTGGACCATTTCAGGCAAAACAGGGCTTTATATAGGGCTTATAAGTCGAGTATGACTCATTAATAACAAGCCTGAAAGTAACAGGTGTGAGTTTTTAAGAATAGGATTAGCAAATACATGAAAGGAAGGCACATGGTGTTTATGCTAATAGCATGTGGACACTAATAAGATAATTTTAAAAATAACTAATAACATCAACACAATAATTTAGGTAACAGAACTGTGCTGAGATTTTACTATCACTCCTCGTAATAGTAAAGTATCATCAGCTATACAGAAACATAATTTACTTTTGGCCGACAGAGAATTGATGCAACTTCCTATTAACCATGTGACTGGTGGAATATTCCACATTTTTCAGAGGGGGGTAATGTGTAAGGGTAACACGACTGAGTGAAAACCCAGAGACACGACTAAAGTGTGAATTTTAACTACAGTATATTGTTTTGTTTTGGTTTATTTATAAGAAAATAAACCTAAAAGTATAGTTGGGATAAGAAGTAACACAGTATATGTAAAAACATTTATAAAGGACAATGATTACTCAGTATTTCGTAGTCAAGTCTAATTTTAGGAAAGCGGGAAAGGTAACTCATTCTAGTTTTCAAGGTAGTCTGAATAATTGTTTTAAATTGTATTAATTAAATCTGTCATCAGATCAATGTGAAGGACACTTTGCTTAATTAAAAATGTGCTTTGCAGTCAATTGTATCCTGTATTTATACATTGGATTTTCTTGAGGCCTACTGACCCTATTTTTGTTAATATTACATTTGAATAAAATGTTAAAATGTTTTAAAAATACTTTTTGCATTTTTATACTCTGTATTCTAACTTGAGGGACACATTTTACAAAAACAGTTTATTATACTGATACATATGATTATGAATGTACGGTACATCCGGAAAGTATTCAGTGCTTCAGTTTTTCCACATTTTGTTATGTTACAGCCTTATTCCACAGCTGAATATATAAAATATATTTTTACCTCAAAAATCTACAGACAACACACCATAATGACAATGTGAAAATATGTTGTTTTTTTTGCAAATGTATTTGAAAAAAAAAAATCTAAAAAATCACCTGTCTAAGTATTCACAGCCTTTGCTCAACTCCTTTTTGATGCACCTTTGGCAGCAATTACAGCCTCAAGTCTTTTTGAATACGATGCCACAAGCTTGGCACACCTATCTTTGGGCAGGTTTGCACATTCCTTTTTGCAGCACCTCTCAAGCTCCATCAGGCTGGATGGGAAGTGTTGGTTTTCATCAAGAATTTCTCTTTACATTGCTGCATTCATCTTTCCCTCTATCCTGACTAGTCTCCCAGTTCCTGATGCTGAAAACCAGCCCCATAGCAGGATGTCGCCACAACCATGCTTCACTGTTGGGATGGTATTGGCCTGGTGATGAGCGATTACTTTTTTCTTCCAAACATGATGCCTGGCATTCATGCCAAAGAGTTACATTTTAGTCTAATTAGACCAGAGAATTTTGTTTCTCATGGTCTGAGAGTCTTTCATGTGCATTTTGGCAAACTTTTTACTAAAAAAAAAAGGCTTCTATCTGGTCACTTTACGAGGCAGGCCTGATTGGTAGATTGCTGCAGAGATGGTTGTCCTTCTGGAAGATTCTCCTCTCTCCACAGAGGAATGCTGTAGCTCTGACAAAGTGACCATCGAGTTCTTGGTTACCTCCCTGACTAGACTAAGATGAATGCAGCAATGTACAGAGACATCCTGGATGAAAACAAACGCCTTGCATTCAACCTGATGGAACTTGAGAGGTGCTGCAAAAAGGAATGGGTGAAACCGTCCAAAGATAGGTGTGCCAAGCTTGTGTCATCGTATTCAAAAAGACTTGAGGCTGTAATTGCTGTCAAAGGTGCATCAACAAAGTATTGAGCAAAGACTGTGAATACTTATGTACATGTGATTTTGGAGTAAGGCTATAACAGAACAAAATGGGGTGTGCTGGGAATACTTTCCAGATGCACTGTACATTTACAAAAGTAAATGTATATTCATAATTCGTTAGGCAGCTCAGAAAACGTGCATTTTCAAGTATTTTATTCTTTATCTCAACTCATGGTTCTTACTATTTTACAAGTTTTATGATTTTTATTTTCCAACGTTCCTCAGATGAGCCATCTGCCTCAGGGTTTATTGGCCAAGCTTGTGAGGGCGCTTTTGTGTCAGCGTCCTGGTGGCCATGGTCTGATGACCTCCTGGTGCAGATGGCTCCTGTGATAGTGTTTACTCACATGTCTCCTCTGTACTCAGTCATGCAATCATTTGTCCATATAGTTGCAAATGTGTGTATGTTGTGTGTGTGTGTGTGTGTGTTTGTGTTTGGTATGTGTGTCTGTGCGTACATATGTGATAATGGGGGATCTGGGTCACCGGGGTATTGTTTTCAACTTTGTAAAGCACTTTGCGTTGCATTTCTTTCATGTATGAAAAGCGCTTTATAAATAAAGTTTGATTGAGTTTGATTGATTAATGAATATAAACATGTATTAAGGCAAAATACAGGGTACTGACATCACACGATGAAAAAGGAAGAACATATTCTGGAACAACAAAAACACAGATCGTCACTAGCATGCCTCTAATAATATATAAAGTAGGATTAAACATTTGATATTGAGTCTTTGTCATCATTCAGTTTTCCTCTCACCAGCTGAACATTACTGTTATAAATTCCCTCTGTCAGTGATTAAGATAGAAGATAAAGTTCCCTAGTTAATGTTAATTGTTGAATATAATTGACTATATTATTGCTGACGTAAACAAGTTACTAATGTAGTCATGCACCTTTAAGTTGAGTTTTTTTTGAGTCAGGCAGTTTACCGGGCAGCTATGTTTACCTCTCGGGGTCCTTCGGGCAGTGTATTGAACAGTGTGTACCAGAGTGTGCTTAGCTGCTGCTGCTACAAAGTCATATATAAAGAAGTTGAAACGTAAAACGGTGTCCTTATTCCCTAACCGGAGTACGCTCACGGGTGAAGAGTCCCAGCACAACAACATCAGTTTATCCATATAGTTCTTCAATATTGGTCCTTCGAGCCGGATTGCTTCACTCGCGACGGAGAAATGGACACCGCGCTAACAACAGCGGCAGACGGCGGCGCACTCGGAGCAAGACAGCGACAGCTTCCAACTCGTCTAGAAAGCTACCAGGTTAGCCTTCCACAGTCCCTCATTCTTCACGGTGCCCGCGCGGAGGACTGAGGAGAGAGCGTCGGCGCCCAGCGGCTGCAGTCACTCAGCCTACAGACCGAGTCTGTGTGTATGGAGGATCAGCCGCACGGAGCGCACGCTATCCCCGATCGTCCATTATCGCCGGGAGCGGCCGACAAGGTGAGCGAGTGGAACATGGCGATACATGCTAGAGACTTGCCCAGCCAGCTAACATGCCATATGAGCCATCCATCGGCGGCACACGCGGGGCGGAGCTATCAAAGCAGGCAGGGTTCTCCTGTCCTACGGCCACCAGCTATTCTCAATATGAGCGTCCCAACATATCAATCACCCTGGCTAAGCTGTCCAGTAGTTCACAGCACCCCTCTGTCACAGCCATCCAGCCTCCATCTTGGATCATCTAGGCTGCTTCAGCATGAGCCACACCTGTCTACACTGCCACATACCACCTCTACAGCACTAAAGCTTCAAGCAGCGATGACTCCTACACCAAGTAGTAGACAGGAGAACTACACACTGACGCAGTCTCTGCCTTCAACTGTGACATCTGCATGGGCACCGTCTCCCCTCACTACGCTGAACGTTTCTATGCTGCAGCCTACACCTCAAGCTTCACAAGCAGTGAGTTATGCCAGCCCACAGACATCAGTTACATCAGGCTACCCGTCTAACCAGCCTACCACAGTAATGATTAACAATGTACAGGAAAGAGTGCCACCAGCTGCACAACTGCAATACCTGCCCATGCAGAAAACACCAGTAAATCTAGCACCAGTGCAGCAATACACCCCACTCCCGTCCGCACAGCCAGTGTGGCAATACACCCCACTCCCGTCTGCACAGCCCGTGCAGCAACACGCTCCACTGTTTGCACAACCAGCCTATCAACCCCCCCAGATAGTAACAGCGCCATATTCTGCACCACAGCTACCTGTTGCGGCTGGCACTCAGCCAGTTATCAATCCATCGCCCTACAGCGCTGCCACTCCCCTGGGGACTGTCTATCATCCTCCATCAACCATCGCTACACAGCCATTATACCAGTCACCACTGCCACCGCAAAACCAACAGCTGCAACTCTACCAGCCTGTGTCTCCGCCGTCAACTCAGCCAGCATATCAACTGGTGTCTCCCCCTGCTGGTTTCACTCTGCAACAGCCCCCATCAGCTCAACAGGTTCAGTACAACCCCCAGTCTCAGTATACACCACTGCAGGTACCGTACACTACCCAGTCCCCCAGACAGCCTGTTCCAATACCTGAACTACCTAAGTTGGTGCACGACAGTGAGAGAGAGTTTGCTGACTTAAAAACGGCGTTAGATCACCTGCTCAATCCACACACTGAACTTTCTGAACATTACAAATACCGTGTGCTTATGGAACACTTGGTCCTGGATGAAGCCAAGCTAATAGCTCAGTCACACAGACATTATGTACAGCCCTACACTGCCGCCATGCAGGCTTTGCAGAGACAGTACGGGCAACCACATCAGTTGGCACAAAGTGAGATTGCAGACATCCTGAACTCTCCTGATCTCAAATCAGGAGACCCTAAATCTTTCCAGAGCTTCGCCCTCAACGTTGACTTGCTGGTGGGAATGCTAACCTCATTGGAAGGGCCTAATGGGATGGAAGTGATGTCAACTGGCCATGTTGACCGGCTACTTAGCAAACTCCCTAGACACATGAGAGACAACTTTGTGGAGCATCTGCAGGTTCAGGGGCGCCTTAGCACCAGCAGCCTAAATCCATACAACCTCAGAGACCTCGCAGAGTGGCTCAAGGTGAAGGCAGAAGCTCAGAGACTGTCCGCAAAAATGGCACAGCGCCATCGAGCTGAAGGAGCACAGCCTGCCAATCGAGACAGACCTGTCCCTACTCCCCGGCCTCGGACTCGGCCTGTTTCTGTGTATCACGGTGCAGACCAGCCCAAATCAGCCAAAACGACTCAGCCAGCAGCTAAGCAACAAAAGTTTAAAAGGATGTGTCTCTTCTGCAAGAGTACAGAGCACTACTTGTCGCAGTGTCCAGATATTATTCAACGCTCAACACAGGAAATCGAGAAGTGGATAACAGGCGGAAAGCGCTGTCGTAACTGTGGCCGTACTAACCACGATGAAGAGAGCTGCACGTTAAAGAAACCTTGCAGTGAGTGTCAGGAGATCCACTTGAGAGTGCTGCATGACATCACCAGGCCGGGCCCCCAAATCTTCCTCATCACACTCAAAGACTGCACCTCAGCGGCTAACTCGATGCAGGGAGGGAAAGTATACCTCAAGGTGGTGCCAATCATCATCAGTCATGGGACCAGATCACTGCAGACCTATGCAATCCTCGATGATGGAGCTGAACGCACTATAATACTCCCGGCTGCAGTTCGAGACCTGAAACTCAGAGGCAGAGCAGAGTCCCTCACCCTGCGGACTGTTCGTCAGGATGTGGTTCACCTCACTGGAGCATCAGTCGACTTTCATGTAGCTTCTCCAGCATCACCATCACAGCAGCATTTGGTTGAGAGGGCCTACACAGCAGGTCGACTTACCCTGACAGAGCAATCTTATCCAATAGCAGCGCTCCAGAGACGCTACCGCCACCTGAGAGGATTACAACTGCAGAGCTTCAATAAGGTGCAACCACTGCTGCTCCTTGGTGCAGATTACACTCACCTGATCACTGCTACGGAACCTGTGAGGTTTGGCCCAAAGGGAGGACCCGTGGCTATCCATACAGCACTCGGCTGGACACTCCAAGGCCCAGATGGTTCACAGTCCCCCGCTGCATCATGCTACTACACCAGATGACATCTACCAACAAGTCGAACGCCTCTGGCAGCTTGATGTGCTCCCATTCCGTAGCGAGCGGCTAGCAGTGCGGTCTCGCCTGGACCAGGAAGCGGTGAGCGTCTTGGAAGCACGCACTAAGAGAGTGAAGGTTGGTGACACATTTCGCTACACTACACCCCTGCTCCGGGTAAAAGGCGCACCACCACTAAAAGCAGATGTTGAAGCAGTGATGCCAAAGCTACGCAGCACAGAGAGACGACTGCTTAAAGACACTGTCAAAGCTAAAATATACGAAGCAGAGATCCAGAAGCTTATAGATGGTGGGTGTGTCACAAAGCTCCAGAAGGGAGAGGGAAACCGCTCCAGTGAGTCATGGTTCATACCTCATCACCTCGTCCATCACAATGGCAAACATCGCCTTGTCTTTGACTGCTCCTTTAATCATGGTGGTCTCTCTCTCAACGAGCAGCTTCTCCCAGGTCCAACCCTCGGCCCATCTCTCATCGGGGTCCTCCTGCGGTTCCGCCAGCACGCTGTCGCCATCAGTGGAGATATCCGAGCCATGTTCCACCAAGTTCGGCTTCTACCGGAGGACCAGCCGTTGCTGAGGTTTGTTTGGAGAAACCTGCAAAGGGAGAAACAGCCTGACGTATACCAATGGCAGGTGTTGCCATTTGGTACCACGAGCAGCCCGTGTTGTGCAACATTTGCTCTGCAAAAACATGTTAAAGAATGTGCTGCAGGAAATGAAGACGTCCTGCAGTCCATCGAACAGTCTTTCTACGTGGACAACTGTCTGCAGAGCCTGTCAACGACTGAGTCAGCCAAGCTCCTGGTGGACAAGATGCGACAATGTCTGGCCTCAGGAGGATTTGAGATTCGACAGTGGGCAAGTAACTTCTCATGTGTTGTCTCCCACTTGCCTTCCAGTGCCCAATCTGAAAGTACAGAGCTGTGGCTGGCCGAGAAGAGCAACGATCCACAGGAGCCGGCCCTTGGTCTGCGGTGGTATTGTCCATCTGATCGGCTCGGTTTCAAGCCAAAGCCTCCAGAGAGTGAGACCCCTACTATGCGGTACATCTATAAGGTACTCGCCCGCCAGTATGATCCGATCGGGATCATTATCCCGTACACTACACGGGCCAAGATTCTTGTCCAGAGACTGTGGGCAAAGAAGAGGAGCTGGGACGACCCGAATCTCCCTCCTGACATCCTCCAGGCCTGGTCCAGCTGGGAGAGAGAACTCCCCGAGCTGGCCAACATCTCCCTCCCTCGAACCTATGCACCATTGGAGCTTGCTACTGACACCACAGAGTACACTCTCCACGTCTTCTGTGACTCCTCTGAGCAAGTCTACGGGTCAGTGGCATATCTCACCACAAGAACTAATGACACTGTCTATGTCTCATTTGTGATGGCAAGGTCTAGAGTGGCCCCAAAACGCCAGCAGTCAATGCCACGGTTGGAGCTCTGTGCCGCGCTGACAGGAGCCCAGCTGTCCTCCCTCCTTCACAAAGAGCTCACCTTGTGTATTGCCCAGACCTTCTTATGGACTGACTCCACAACAGTTCTCACCTGGCTGACATCTCAGTCGTGCAGGTTCAAGGTTTTCGTGGGAACAAGGGTTTCTGAGATCCAGGAGCTGACTGCCTCACACACCTGGAGGTATGTGGATACAGCTAACAATCCGGCCGACGATCTCACCCATGGCAAGACGTTAGCTGAGCTGACTGCGCCAAATCGTTGGATCCAGGGACCAGCATTCCTTCGCCGTCCACCGGATGGATGGCCATCATGTCCTAGCATCACAGAGCCAGAGGACCGTGGTGAGTTAAAACACAGTGTTTTTTGTGCTCTCACACAGACCAGCCCACCACCCAAGATACCAGATCTCACCCGATTCAGCAGCTGGAGAGAGTTGGTCAAGGCTACGCAACAGTCTCTTCATGGGGCGGCAGCTGACCCTGCTTCACCTCTGTGTGACCTAAGAGATGCTGAAGTCCACCTGCTCAAAACCAGCCAAGCAGACGGCTTCTCTGAAGAAATCAGATGCCTCAGAGCCGGCAAGCCTGTACCACCCAGCAGCAGGCTGAGTACGCTCGCCCCAGAATTAGACCCTACATTGGGTCTTATACGGGTTGGAGGACGCCTGCGCCGTTTAGACAGCTCTAGCCCCACTGACATTCACCCAATACTGTTGGATCCCCGTCATGCAGTCACCACACTCCTCATTAAATAGATGGATGCTCAGCTACACCACCCTGGACCTGATAGGGTGTTTGCAGAGATGAGGCGCTACTACTGGGTTCTGCGAGGAAGGCAGGCTATCAAGAAGTATCAGAGAGCTTGCACTGGTTGCATGAAGTGGAGAGGGAAGCCAGTGGTGCCGAGGATGGCAGACCTGCCCTCAGCCCGTCTGCGGCTGCTCAAACCTCCATTCTTCTCAACAGGCATGGACTGCTTTGGGCCGTACATGGTCAAGACTGGGAGGCAAAGCGAAAAGCGCTGGGGGATCATTTTCAAATGTCTCACGACGAGATGTATACATCTGGATCTACTCACCAGCCTCGACACAGATGCTTTCCTCCTCGCACTGAGACGGTTCATCGCACGGAGAGGCACTCCCTTTGAGGTCCTCTCTGACCAAGGGACTAACTTCCGAGGGGGAGATAAGGAGCTGAAGGAGGCATTTGCAGCAATGGAGTCACAGTTGCAGGAGCGGCTTGCAGAAAAACAGATTAAGTTTCGTCTTAACCCGCCAGCATCTCCCCACTTTGGTGGTGTCTGCGAGCGTGAGATCCAATCAGTCAAGAAATCCCTACAAGTGGTCATAGGTGCACAAGTGCTCCAAGCAGAGGTTCTGCTCACACTCCTCATCGAAGTGGAAGGCATCCTCAATGCCAAGCCTTTAGGATACGTATCCTCGGATGTGGCCGATCCAGACCCAGTGACGCCCAGCATGTTGTTGATGGGGCAGCAGGATGCCTCTCTTCCACAAGTTACCTATGCCCCTGACACCCTCACCAGGAGGCGCTGGCGTCATTGCCAGATGATGGCCGACCACTTCTGGACACAGTTTATCAGGAACTACTTGCCCTCTCTTCAAACCCGCCAGAGATGGCGCCAACACACAGATCATCTCCCCCTGGACACAGTTGTGATGATTGTTGACCCTCAGCTTCCACGTGCTCACTGGCCAATGGGGAGGGTGGTAAAGCTGAATGCAAGTGATGATGGATGTATACGGACTGCTGAAGTCAAAGTTGGCGAGAAGACTTACCTGAGACCAGTTGCTCGGCTGGTCCAGCTGTCAGCTCTTCCTGAAGATAATCCTGGTTAAAGGATTGCTGTGGGAATTTATGTTTGTTTCAAAATTGCCATGCTATTTAGGGGGCGGCTGTTATAAATTCCCTCTGTCAGTGATTAAGATAGAAGATAAATTTCCCTAGTTAATGTTAATTGTTGAATATAATTGACTATATTATTGCTGACGTAAACAAGTTACTAATGTAGTCATGCACCTTTAAGTTGAGTTTTTTTTGAGTCAGGCAGTTTACCGGGCAGCTATGTTTACCTCTCGGGGTCCTTCGGGCAGTGTATTGAACAGTGTGTACCAGAGTGTGCTTAGCTGCTGCTGCTACAAAGTCATATATAAAGAAGTTGAAATGTAAAACGGTGTCCTTATTCCCTAACCGGAGTACGCTCACGGGTGAAGAGTCCCAGCACAACAACAACATCAGTTTATCCATATAGTTCTTCAATAATTACTGTCATGTTTATTTATACGTACATAACATATTTCTATTAGGCTTGCAGTTATGTGTGCGTACAGTATGTGCGCACGCAAGTCAAATGTTTGTACAAGTTTGCTCCCTTTGCATCAGGCTTGGGAGGTGGGACAATAAGTAGCCAAGAAGGTGTCTTCATCATGGGTTTGGGTGGGGGCTCTGAAAGGAGTAAAAGGGAGGCAGAGGGGCACGTGTGTAATGTCTCCGCCTGGGCGCTGGCCTTTGTATCAGAGCAGTCAACACATCCCGGAATATCAGCAGTGGACGTTTGCTTCATCCGGTAATATTGGCAGGTTATGTTGGGGTGTATCAGCTCCTCTGCTGGGACGCATGCAGGGAGGCGTAACGTGGTACGTTTAGGGACTACTCCTAGCTGTATCTGCCTTCCTGGGCTCTGATAGTGCAAGACATAGATAACGAGTGCATGTCTGTATCAGTGCTCTGTTGTTGGGAGAGCTAACTCCGAAGATAGGATGGAGTGAGATCATTAACCTACATTTGCGCAAGGGAAAAAAACAGGTCCAATACAAAGGCTGTATTCAAAGTTCTGCTCGTACGCCACTGCAAACTAAACCATACCTCGGTTTTTGTTTGTCACACTTTTTGTATGATTCAGTTTTCAACAAAAGTTTGCCCTGGTTTTTGTAAACCCTCTAGGTCGGGGGTCAGCAACCCACGGCTCTAGAGCCGCATGCGGCTCTTTAGCACCACCCTCGTGTATTTGGCAAGCACTGTTTTGTCCTACTAATTTCAGCGATCCATGAACTCATCGTAGTTTGTTTACATGTACAAACCCCGTTTCCATATGATTTGGGAAATTGTGTTAGATGTAAATACAAACGGAATACAATTATTTGCAAATCATTTTCAACCCATATTCAGTTGAATATGCTACAAAGACAACATATTTGATGTTCAAACTGATAAACATTTTTTTTTTTGCAAATAATCATTAACTTTAGAATTTGATGCCAGCAACACGTGACAAAGAAGTTGGGAAAGGTGGCAATAAATACTGATAAAGTTGAGGAATGCTCAACAAACACTTATTTGGAACATCCCACAGGTGAACAGGCAAATTGGGAACAGGTGGGTGCCATGTTTGGGTATAGAAGTAGATTCCATGAAATGCTCAGTCATTCACAAACAAGGATGGGGCGAGGGTCACCACTTTGTCAACAAATGTGTGAGCAAATTGTTGAACAGTTAAAGAAAAACCTTTCTCAACCAGCTATTGCAAGGAATTTAGGGATTTCACCATCTACGGTCCAGAAACCCACTGTCAGTAACTACAGTTGGTCGCTACATCTTTAAGTGCAAGTTAAAACTCTCCTATGCAAGGCGAAAACCGTTTATCAACAACACCCAGAAACGCCGTCGGCTTCGCTGGGCCTGAGCTCATCTAAGATGGACTGATACAAAATGGAAAAGTGTTCTGTGGTGTGACGAGTCCACATTTCAAATTGTTTTTGGAAACTGTGGACGTCGTGTCCTTTGTACCAAAGAGGAAAAGAACTATCCGGATTGTTATAGGTGCAAAGTTGAAAAGCCAGCATCTGTGATGGTATGGGGGTGTATTAGTGCCCAAGACATGGGTAACTTACACATCTGTGAAGGCGCCATTAATGCTGAAAGGTACATACAGGTTTTGGAGCAACATATGTTGCCATTCAAGCAACGTTACCATGGATGCCCCTGCTTATTTCAGCAAGACAATGCCAAGCCACGTGTTACATCAACGTGGCTTCATAGTAAAAGAGTGCAGGGTACTAGACTGGCCTGCCTGTATTCCAGACCTGTCTCCCACTGAAAATGTATGGCGCATTATGAAGCTTAAAATACCACAACGGAGACCCCCGGACTGTTGAACAACTTAAGCTGTACATCAAGCAAGAATGGGAAAGAATTCCACCTGAGAAGTTAAGTTAAAGTTAAAGTACCAATGATTGTCACACACACACTAGGTGTGGTGAAATTTGTCCTCTGCATTTGACCCATCCCCATGATCACCCCCTGGGAGGTGAGGGGAGCAGTGGGCAGCAGCGGCGCCGCGCCCGGGAATCATTTTGGTGATTTAACCCCCAATTCCAACCCTTGATGCGGAGTGCCAAGCAGGGAGGTAATGGGTCCCATTTTTATAGTCTTTGGTATGACTCGGCCGGGGTTTGAACTCACAACCTACCGATCTCAAGGCGGACACTCTAACCACTAGGCCACTGAGTAGGTAGAGAAGCTTAAAAAATGTGTCTCCTCAGTTCCCAAACGTTTACTGAGTGTTGTTAAAAGGAAAGGCCATGTAACACAGTGGTGAACATGCCCTTTCCCAACTACTTTGGCACGTGTTGCAGCCATGAAATTCTAAGTTAATTATTATTTGCAAAAAAAAAAAAATAAAGTCTATGAGTTTGAACATCAAATATCTTGTCTTTGTAGTGCATTCAATTGAATATGGGTTGAAAAGGATTTGCAAATCATTGTATTCCGTTTATGTTTACATCTAACACAATTTCCCAACTCATATGGAAACGGGGTTTGTACAACTTTCTCCGATGCTGCCACAGAAAGACATGTTTTTTGCCATTCCTTTTTTGTCTCATATTGTCCACCAAACGTTTTCTGCTGTGCATGAATGCACAAAGGTGAGCTTTGTTGATGTTATTGACTTGTGTGGAGTAGTTATCAGGCATATTTGGTCAATCCATGACTGGAAGCTAATTGATGCTAACATGCTATTCAGGCTAGCTGTATGTACATATTGCATCATTATGCCTCGTTTGTAGGTATATTTGAGCTCATTTAATTTCCTTTACTTATGTCCTCTGTGTATTTAATTTATATTTGTATGTCTCATGACACATTATCTGTATGTAATATTGGCTGCATTTGTGGTATTTGTTTGTGTGCCATGTTGTTACAGACCACAGCAAACGTTACCGTGCTGTTCCAGACCACAGCAAACGTCACCATGTCATTCCAGACCACAGCAAACGTTACCGTGTTGTTCCAGACCACAGCAAACATTACCACGCTGTTCCAGACCACAGCAAACGTTACCATGTTGTTCCAGACCACAGCAAACATAATCATGCTGTTCCAGACCACAGCAAACATTACCATGTTGTTCCAGACCACAGAAAACATTACCTAGCTTACCAAAGATTGTAATAAATCCATTAGAAGAAGACAGCCTGCCGTTTCCTTTAACTTGGACGCACACATCTATACATACAGTACCTTTGGCCATTCTAAGACAGTCATTTCGAGGCGTTATCTCACTCTCTGAAAAGCCTCCGTTATACTAATATTTTCCATCCATCCATCCATCCAGCCATCCATCCATTTTCTACCGCTTGTCCCTTTCGGGGTCGCGGGGGGTGCTGGAGCCTATCTCAGTTGCATTCGGGTGAAAGGCGGGGGTACACCCTGGACAAGTCGCCACCTCATCGCAGGGCCAACACAGCTAGAGAGACAACATTCACACTCACATTCACACACTAGTTTTCCAATGTTGTAAAAATGTGTAGAATAAATATTAAATTTCAACATTTCTGTCAACGAAGATTTGCGTCAGCCTGTGACACACGTTTCTTTCAGCACAGCGTGGTGCCAGGCAAACAAAACAAATACCTGTGCAAGCAGATATTCTCAAACATGAACAACATCAAATCCAAATACCGTACCCGCCTCACAGATAAGAGCTTGCAGTCTAACATAGCTAATATAAACACTCACATCATGTTTTGCCTTCATTTTAAGACAAATATAAGGCTTTTAATTTTTTGCGGCTCCAGACAGATTTGTTTTTTTGGTCCAATATGACTCTTTCAACATTTTGGGTTGCCGACCCCTGCTCTAGGTTATCATACGACCAAATGTTGCACGAAACAAATCAGCATACAGCATACCTGCCAACTTTTGAAATCAGAAAAACCTAGTAGCCAGGGTCCAGGAGCCGCAGGCCCCAGTAGGTCCAGGACAAAGTCCTGGTGGGGGGTTCCTTTGCCCCCCGACGCAAAATGATTATTAGCATTCAGACAGGTTAAAATGTTGCTAAAACCATCACTTTTCTATCAGTCACAGTGACTTTTCAAAACAAAAATATTACAGCAAAAATCATATGGGTTGATTGACATGTTTATTCTGTAAGCTAACTTCAATAGTTTGAAATTATTTTGACAGTTAATGCCAGTTATCCTGTCAACCTTTCACAAGACTTCAATTTGTTAATTGAAAGTATAAACAGTATAAACACTTTTTACAGTAAACAAATGGTAAAACAGTGCTAAACAATTCCATAAAATTTTTTTTTTATGTCATTATTAACTTTCTGTCCAAGCTTGTATAATCTACTGCCTTGTTCAATTGTAAAACATATTCTGTGCCTAAAATTCTCATTTCTATCACAATTATCATACTGTAAACATGGTAAGCTAACTTCATTAAAATTAATAGTCCTGTCAATAGCATGGAATTACAATTCAAATGTAGTTTTTTTGTAAGCCTTTCAAAAGAATTCAAAATATGAAAAATTAATGAAAATTAATTTAAGCCATCAGACACTTGAAAAGTGGCACATCACATCTCTAATGTAATCATTTTAACTTTTCAACAGAAATAGCACTGCAAAAATATTAAGGACATACTTCTGTATTTTGGTAGTTATGCTGTCAACATTTAACAAGATTTCTTCAACTTGGACTTGAAAGCATAAATAGTATAAACACTTTTAACAGTATAACAGTACTAAACAATTCCAATAGATAACATTGGTGTCATTACCTTTTTGTGGCTAAAATCCAAATTTATTCTATCAGATTGATCATACTGCAAAAACGTGGTCTTTTACATCGCTAATTCCTCCGTGTCCGATCGAAAAATCTTGTCTGCACAAGGTGCAATTCGCGTAGTTTTCACCCTTTTTGGAACGGATAATTTGCTTTTGAATATTCTTCACAGAATGACTGCAGTTTTCTTTTCGGTTTAAGACTCGTTTGCGATTTTTCTCCGGCTGATTCCATGATCGTTCGCTCGTTTGGAAACAATGGCAAATGGTGCCTCGTGCTTGGCAGCGGTGCTATAAATAGCCTCGCGCATGGCATTTGGAATGGCTCGATAGGAAGTTACGGGAAGCAGTGTCGATTGTCATTGTTGTTACGCGATTTCGTGAATAAAACTTTAAAAAAAAATTTTTTTTTTAATTAATGAAAAAACGTATTTTTTATCACTGCAACCGTAACCCGGAATAGGTTGATGAAAACCGTACTAATTACGGGAAAACCGGAGTAGTTGGCAGGTATGATACAGTATCATTCCACAAAGTCGGGTGACCACACAAAAAAAATCACACGTGTTGTAGGGCTAGTCTTGGCAAGGACTTCGCGATACCATATGTACAACAATTAGAGATGTAAATCTTAAAACAAGTCACGATTTAAATCGATTCTGATTCTTGGGGTGACGATTCGATTCAGAATCAATTCTCCATTCAGCACGTTTCTCGATTCAAACAGATCGTTGCAAAATATCATTTGGTATGAAAATAATAATAAAACCTTTTCAAAACAGGTTATAGGTTACAAAAGCTTCTCTTGGCTGCTGACAAATGATGTATTGCAAGTAAGTGCGGCAATGGTCTAAAATACGTCTTTTTAAAAAAACATTCTTGAAAATTATGAATTGACTTAGAATCAGATAAATAATCAAAGTAAAGCTGTAAATAAAACATTTTCAGCACCCATATTCCCTATACTTAGTCACAAAATATAATACACCATTGCAGTATTCTGATATGATGATATATCGCAATATATAGTTCAATGATAAATGTAAAATGCAGCCTAAAATACAAGTTGTATAAATGTACACTAGATGACAGTCATTATTATTTCAACAAACTGAGGCAAAAACAATATAAGTCAGATGACCCTTTTACATTTATTGCACTTATACAGAAAGTAGATTAAGTTTTTTTGCCATGTAAAAGGGGAACTGCACTTTTTTTTTTTTATTTGCCTATTTTCACAACTCTCATGTAGGGCAATAACACGTATGTCTTTTTGTATGCATTCTAATTTGTAATATATGGCAAGTACGAGGTGGCTAACAATGTTAAAGTTAAATGTTAAAGTTAAAGTCCAAACGATTGTCACACACACACTGGGTGTGGTGAAATGTGCCTTCTGCATTTGACCCATCCCGATGTTCACACACTGGGAGGTGAGGGGAGCAGTGAGCAGCAGCATGTGCCGTGCTCGGGAATAATTTGGTGATTTAACCCCCAATTCTAGCCCTTGATGCGAAGTGCCAAGCAGGAAGGCAATGGGTCCCATTTTTTTTTTTTAAGAGTCTTTGGTATAACTCGGCCGGGGATTGAACTCACAACCTTCCAGGCTCAAGGCAGACACTCTAGCCACAAGAGCCACTGAGCCACAAGGCCAATGTAGCTAAGCGAGTAATCTATTGCTCAGAAAATTCCCCTTTAAAAAACTGCCAACAATTACATGTTGTGACCTGCAGATTAACCAGGTATTAGCGATATTGTTACTATAAGCCAGACATGGGCAATTATTTTGACTGGGGGGGCCAAATTTAGAGAAAAAAATGTGTCTGAGGTCCGGCATATCTATTTTTAGGAAAACTAATTAATACAAAACCTCACAATAATGTCTGATTGAATGCTAAAAACTTTATGACAGACCGCGTTAAAAACGGAATGGAATTTAAATTTTTTTTACTGAATGAGACACCCAGAATGTACATGAAAATAAAGAATGCGGAATTTACAAAATTAACTATTAACGATAATATACTGATAATTGACAACGTATGAACGTTACAAACCCCCCGCACCCCTCGAGCGACATATTTTACAATCAAGCGAAACGCAACAAAAATGCAACAAACACAGCAAAATATGAACTCGAAGGGTAAAAAAAAACTCACCTACAGTCTGATACATCTGATATATCACTAAGCTTTAGATCTTTGTTGTAAAAATCTCCTTGCACGTCTGTCCCTGACACCCGCATTTCATGCTGGCTGCTCTGGAAACACTCTGTGGAAACGCTCCCCACCCACACTGCTTGGTGCCTTGTCTGAGCTGCTGTGACTTAGATTACCATAGTAACTACAGGTAAAAGCCAGTAAATTAGAATATTTTGAAAAACTTGATTTATTTCAGTAATTGCATTCAAAAGGTGTAACTTGTACATTATATTTATTCATTGCACACAGACTGATGCATTCAAATGTTAATTTCATTTAATTTTGATGATTTGAAGTGGCAACAAATGAAAATCCAAAATTCCGTGTGTCACAAAATTAGAATATTACTTAAGGCTAATACAAAAAAGGGATTTTTAGAAATGTTGGCCAACTGAAAAATATGAAAATGAAAAATATGAGCATGTACAATACTCAATACTTGGTTGGAGCTCCTTTTGCCTCAATTACTGCGTTAATGCGGCGTGGCATGGAGTCGATTAGTTTCTGGCACTGCTCAGGTGTTATGAGAGCCCAGGTTGCTCTGATAGTGGCCTTCAACTCTTCTGCGTTTTTGGGTCTGGCATTCTGCATCTTCCTTTTCACAATACCCCACAGATTTTCTATGGGGCTAAGGTCAGGGGAGTTGGCGGGCCAATTTAGAACAGAAATACCATGGTCCGTAAACCAGGCACGGGTAGATTTTGTGCTGTGTGCAGGCGCCAAGTCCTGTTGGAACTTGAAATCTCCATCTCCATAGAGCAGGTCAGCAGCAGGAAGCATGAAGTGCTCTAAAACTTGCTGGTAGACGGCTGCGTTGACCCTGGATCTCAGGAAACAGAGTGGACCGACACCAGCAGATGACATGGCACCCCAAACCATCACTGATGGTGGAAACTTTACACTAGACTTCAGGCAACGTGGATCCTGTGCCTCTCCTGTCTTCCTCCAGACTCTGGGACCTCGATTTCCAAAGGAAATGCAAAATTTGCATGGTTGGGTGATGGTTTGGGGTGCCATGTCATCTGCTGGTGTCGGTCCACTCTGTTTCCTGAGATCCAGGGTCAACGCAGCCGTCTACCAGCAAGTTTTAGAGCACTTCATGCTTCCTGCTGCTGACCTGCTCTATGGAGATGGAGATTTCAAGTTCCAACAGGACTTGGCGCCTGCACACAGCGCAAAATCTACCCGTGCCTGGTTTACGGATCATGGTATTTCTGTTCTAAATTGGCCCGCCAACTCCCCTGACCTTAGCCCCATAGAAAATCTGTGGGGTATTGTGAAAAGGAAGATGCAGAATGCCAGACCCAAAAACGCAGAAGAGTTGAAGGCCACTATCAGAGCAACCTGGGCTCTCATAACACCTGAGCAGTGCCAGAAACTCATCGACTCCATGCCACGCCGCATTAACGCAGTAATTGAGGCAAAAGGAGCTCCAACCAAGTATTGAGTATTGTACATGCTCATATTTTTCATTTTCATACTTTTCAGTTGGCCAACATTTCTAAAAATCCCTTTTTTGTATTACCCTTAAGTAATATTCTAATTTTGTGACACACGGAATTTTGGATTTTCATTTGTTGCCACTTCAAATCATCAAAATTAAATGAAATAAACATTTGAATGCATCAGTCTGTGTGCAATGAATAAATATAATGTACAAGTTACACCTTTTGAATGCAATTACTGAAATAAATCAAGTTTTTCAAAATATTCTAATTTACTGGCTTTTACCTGTAATTAGATTACCATAGTAACTAATTAGATTACCATAGTAACTAGTATATCATGCAAAAGCACAGATTCCAACCATTGAAAAACTTACGGTCATTTGAAAACATCACTGCACATCATAATAGCAGCTACAGTTTCCATCTAAAAGATCTAAAAAAATGATTTGGGAATGTCCGGCGGGCCAGAATGAAAAGCTTAACAGGCCGCAATTTGCCCAGGCCTGCTATAAGCGCTAGTGCAGAGGAACTACCGGCAATAAATGTGAGTTTTGCATTGTACAATCCCTTTAAATGTCAAAAAATGTCCTTTGCTTTTTAACTGTTGACTCCTTGCACTGCCTTGCTCATAACTAACACCACATTCATGAGGTGAGAGCTGCCCCTTTTGTGGACATTTTTAAACTAAAAACACATTTAAGAGTGCGTTTCAGTAATATTCCGTTATCATTTTTATTATTTTATATATCAATTATAATTATTTATTTTTACTACCATATGTATTATTTAATTTGCAATGACTCTGTTATTGCATCATGCAATATGCTTATTTTGATTGCACTGTTTGTATTTTACCCATGTGAAGCATTTTAGGTGCTATATGAATAAAATTGACTTACCTACTTTACTGAGCAAAAGTTGTATTTACAATCAGCCCAAAACGTGACTGTAAGGAAATAAAAAATGTATATTAATACATAAAAATCGATATCATATTGTTAGAAAAAGTATTGCGATATATTGACATATTAATAGTTTTTCCCACCACCAACGGCTTACTTAGTTTCTGTGCTTTTTTTAATTGAATATGGGCTACATTTGTAGGAACATCTCCTTTAAAGTCCCAATCATATGCAAGGTTTGGCATAAGAAAACTGACACTTTATTTGTTTTTGTGTCAAGCAAACACACTTGCAACATATCAACTGTTTGTGTGTATCTTAGTTGTAAAAGTTTGTTTATGCCTGACTATTTTGACTCTCTGTGATGTGGCTAGACTTTACAGCTTTAGCCAAGCAGACACACCAGAGGCTCAAGTGGGCAAACTGGGATGAAGAGGAGTAAGAGGAGAAGCAGAGGGGATGCAGTCCAGGATTTAGTGGAGTGCAGGAGGCTCACACACACAAACGCTTCAATGGGAGATAGAAAACTGAGCAGTGTCCCGCTCTTTTGTTTATAAACTGAAGATTTGCTCAGAGTGACAGAGAGCAGTGCTCTGGAAAACTACCACCCAGTGATGCACACGAATACACTGTGTACACATTTATTGGACTTTTTTTAATTTATTATTCCTTTGAACTACAGAACTTTTGTTCAATACCAAATGTTAAAAAGCTCAAAAAAGACTATTTAAGGAGGTAAAATTGAAATTTGGCTTGAAGATGTGTTCAAAAGAGGTCCATAATCTTGTAATAGGGTTTAGGTCAGTGAAGGAAGACCTCCCTCATTACTATTTCAATCGGAATTAAACGATTCGGTGCATTTGCAAACAGCTAAAATGATGTACAAAGCAAACTATAACCTGCTGGCCGAGAATGTACAACAATTCTTCTCAACAAAAGAGGAGAAATATAACCTTAGAGGAAAATCAAATTTCAAACATTTGAATGCGCGTACAACACCTAAAACCTTTAGCATATCTGTAGGTGGAATTAAATTGTGGAACGGATTAACCAAATAAATCAAACAAAGCACCAATATGATTCAGTTTAAGAGACTGTTCAAACTACAACTGTTCACAAAGTACACAGTACAATAATTATGATGAACATCTTGAACCCTTTTTTTTTTTCTTTTGAGATAAAGATTGGTTATGTATTTAATATTTGTTTACTTACTATATTATATTAATTATTTATTATTTATTTATTCACTGTTCTATTACAGAGAACAAGGAAATGGGATAAAATTGCTATGGAATGAAAAGGGGTAGGATTAAAGAAGCTCTGCTTCTTCCTACTCCTTTTCAGACGTGCTGTAATGAAACCACTGGAAATATGTGGCGCATTACATTGTATCGTATGCATGTTCCAAATAAACTGAAACTGAACTGAACTGAACATTTACCTTACATTTTACTTCACAGATTTTTGTTATTGTATTTTAACAGTCTAACTTGTTTTTTTTAATGTTTTGAATATTTAATGAATATGACTAGGCAGCACGGTGTCACGGTGTGGTTAGCGCTCGTGCCCCACAGCGAGAAGGTCCTGGCTGTGTGGAGTTTGCATGTTCTCCCCGTGACTGCGTGGGTTATGTCCGGCTGATTGGCAACACTAAATGTGAATGTGAGTGTGAATGGTTGTCTGTCTGTGGTGGGTGTACCCTGCCTTAACCCAGATAGGGACAAGCGGTAGAAAATGGATGGACGGATTTGACCAAGAACATTGCCTGTACAGTTACCCAAACGTTTATACTGACCCTCAAACTAATTATTTCCAAGGGAGCTATAACGGACAACTATTGATGCTCCGTCTTGTTTGTGTCTGATTTTAATGTTGTATGTACAACTCTCGACCGGCCACGACATTAGGCAAACCTGTGCAAAAAAGAATTATTTTTTACAAAGGCACAGGTCTGTAGGTGGTTTGTCACGCCCTAATTTAAGATTTTACTATTGGGCAGCCAACATACATAACATGATTTCTTGGATCCACGAACAGCAGACTGGAAGCTACCTCGCTAGTAGCTTTTGCTTACATTATTCTTATTTTATTTTTTTATATATATATTTATTTATTTATTATTATGTTTTATTTAATTTTTTGATTATTTATTTATTTGTTTTGGGGGGGAGGGAGGGAGAAGAAAAAAAAGTGTCTGTTTTCTTAGTACCTGTATTATGATTTCCCTATCAAATTAATACACAAATATTATAAAAATAAAAAAAAAAGTGTGCAGATGACAAATATCGCTTGCCATCATCATGTTGATGCAAAACATTCCCTTGAAACATTGTTCAAGATTACTTTTGGGCGTTCTTGTCACCATCCAAACTTTTAACTTAACCGACAACTTTTACATTTATCCATCACATGCTATATGCAGATACATGTGTGTGTGTGTGTGTGTGTACACATTCCAGACAATAAACTCCATCATACTGTAGAAAAGAAGACTTCCAGGCCATTAACCCACACTGTGTCTGAATATTAGTCTTATTTTGCAGAAATCCCTCCTCCCGTCGGATGTTCTTGTCACCAAGTATCAGAAAGGACTGCGTTCTATTTTGTTTTTAATTATTTTTAATAATAATATTTCCACTGCAATAAACATGTTCATAACTCTCTCTTATTGTCCACAGCATCCTGTACCCCTACACTCCCGCTGGGTATTTGCACTCTCCGCAACCTCGCTTTGTGTTGTTTTAGTTTGATGTTCTGCCTCTTCAGATGGACTTGAACCGAGAAGAAGCAATGTGTGTGCTGGGGGAGCAAAGAGGGCGCGGGGTGTGCGGCTGCGATAATGGACAGAGAGCTGGAGTGCTGGGACAAAGATGGATGATGTTTTTCTCGCCCCCGGCTTCACTCAGAGATTACAGTTGTTATTTCTTTTACAGACTCCCAAGCAACTGTTTTATTTCCATTTTTCATGTTCTTGTTTATTCACAGTTTAATTCCCAGTGACACAGACAACTTGTGGGATGTTTTTCCAGTATTAAAGAAGGAAATATACTCAAAGTCTTTTCCTTGTCTTATTTACTCTAAAAAGATAAACGGCTGGAATGTCCCAATTTAATTGTGTCAAATGAAACTTCCGTATCGCTCAGTTTCATATCCAATATACATTTGAAAATGTAAATACTGTTCTAAATACCTGCAGCTCTTGCCTATACCCTAGCTCAGAATAATTAAAATTTAGCTTGATTTGCATTTTCATTTCATTTGGAACTATCAATAAGCATCAATACTTCAAATGACAGAGCTCGTAACGCAAAACTTGTACCGTATTTCAAATTAACATTCCCTATTGAAATTAATTGAAATCAATCTCGAGGGGAACTGCACTTTTTTCCGGGATTTTGCCTATTGTTCGCAATCATCATGAGAGACAATCATTTTCAACACACATTTTTTATTTTTTTTTGGGTTCTAAAGATGATAAAAAAAACGCTTGCAAAATGCGGCTAATGGGAGTCACCATTGTAGCCTCTAAGACAACTTCAAAACCCTCCATCAATGTTTTATATACACACTGCAAATCTACATATAATGTAGTAACAGACACGTTCGTAACAATATGTAATATGTACAATACTTACCGTATTTTGGTCATTTTAAGCATTGTTTGAACTAATTCCTCAGCGCATTTATTTGCGTTTCAATGGCAGTGCACTTCCGACTTCCTGCAACAAATGTGTGTACTAGAGATGCGCGGATAGGCAATTATTTCATCCGCAACCGCATCACAAAAGTCGTCATCCATCCGCCATGCACCCGAACCAACATTTTATCAAAACCACACCCGCCCGCCACCCGCCCGTTGTTATATATCTAATATAGACGATGCAAGGCATTAGTGAGGTTATAAAGCTTTTGCCTGTTAAAGAAAGGAGACTGATCCAATATAGCAGAGACATTCAATGCGTGCCACGCATTAATATCTCTTGGCCACGCATTAGTGGCTAAGAGATATCAATGCGTGATAATATTATTTATCATTATTATAATATTATTGTCATTTCCATTAAGAAAGTGTTGACTATTGTTGCCAATGCCCTCAGATCAGGAGTGCGTTCCTCACACTTTGTGTGCGCAGTTGCAGCAAGCAGAACGAGGCTTTTAAGAAGCTAAAAAAATGTTTTAGAAAGACTAGGCCTATATTTTCGTTAGGTAAAAAAAAAATTCTGAATTTATTTCAATGAATATTAACTTGTTAACGTTATAATGCTCAAATAGGGACGAGGGCGGGGTGCACAGTGAAACAGTGAACAATTTCGCGACAAAGATGAACCTTTATTGATTGATCTGCAGCCATGACAAAATATCAGACAATCTCCATTGTCAACGACAGGCAGGAAAATAAAGATAAACACATAGCCTATGTTGTAGGCATAGGCATAGGCTCATACGTTTTTAAGTTGAAATAAAAAAATAAATAAAAAATGTGCCTCATAAGCCTTAGGCTGTCAATCACACACACAAACTTAAATTATACAATAACATATGTATGTCATCTCCATTTAAACAAAAATAAATTAAATAAATAATAATAATAAATTACCTGCAACTTATTGGCCAAGGTAAATAGCTGAAGGGGGGAAATCAAACCCATCAGACTGCACTTTATCATCAAACTTGAATTATAATGAAAATAGACGGTCGCGACAAACAAAGCAGGCTAAATAGCCTTACATTGTCGCCAATCGGAGATGCGCTTCACTTGAAAGCGAGGCCAAATAATTATTCACACATAGTAGTATATCTCGAATAGAAAAAAAACACAATAAACAACGCAATTGACTTAATTCCTTTGCATTGTAGTGCGCCCAAACAACACGTAACCATCACAATTATTTAGCTGACCGAACTCAATATAGGTTAGACATGGGCTTATTTGGTATAGCCTATAAGTAACGTAGACTAATTCGTTTAATATATCCAACCGTATGTCTACTTACTTTTTTTTTTGTTAGCACTATGCAGGAATAAAATGGCATCTACAGTGCCAGGATTCATGCGAGAGCGCCTGGCCTCTAAAATGTGCCCTGCTGCGCTGAAGGAGCGCTCACTTGCGCCACTTGTTGCTGGGACGCGGTGCCATCTTTTTCTTTTTTTCTTCTTCTTCTGTTGTGTTGTGCTGCAGTGCCTGATGAATAATTGACTGTTTCAAAGAGTGCTGCTCGTTTTTCGTATGTGGGTAACAACATTTAACTATGTATATATATTTCCGAATTGGTTCAACCGCCAACCGCCCGCATCTATTTAAAATCTATTTTTACCCGCCCGACCCGCGGTTTATCCGCGGACTCCGCGGTTGTGTCCGCAAACCGCGCATCTCTAGTGTGTACCTACTATTGGAAACAAACGCGAGTGTTTTCTAATCATGGCAGAATTGGTAAGAGACAACAGAGACGACTATATTCGGACAAATGAGGATTCACAACCTTGTCTTTTTGAAGCTGAATATACAGAGGATGAACTAATGCTTCCAGACGCGAGCACGGTAAGAGACTGAATCGTTGGAACAGACAGAAGCCAAAAAAGTGAGGTCAGCATGACTTGACTGTGCAAATGTGGAACTTGGAGCCAAGATATGCCAATACAAATGGCGTGTTTACACAAATTTGACTGGAAAAAAAACTTCTCCAGCCAGCTGGACCAAACAGACAAATAACCATCAACTGAGTCACTATAATATTGATTATTATACATACAGCACATCACCGTGTATAAACAAAACATGAAATTTGGTCTAATACTTTACAGATACTGTAATATGATTGTTCATGTTTTTCAGTCAGTACAGATTGCTGTCCTATCACAGTGTTTTGCATTACAGCCATTCAGCTGTTGACGCAGTAGCTAGCTTACCTCTTGCTGTAGCTAGCTTACCGCTAACGGCGTAGCATGCCGTCGCAAGACGATGTGTTACTACGCTAGAAAAATAGTTCCTCAGTGTTTGCTCTTACAATAACAATGTTGCTACAGCTTGATTATTATACAGGTTACCGAACGTAAATGAAGTATTGTTGGTGGTTTATAGATGCATTTTCAAAGTGATTTAGGGGCAAAATGCATTGGTCCCATTAACTGCATTGCTAGCCACCTAGAACGAGCCCGATTATTACAAATTAGAATGCAAAAAAAAACGTTATCTTCTTGTCTGTCATAAGGATTGTGAACGATAGGCAACATTTCTAAAAACGTGCAGTTCCCCTTTTACTGAGCCATGTTATGATTTTTTTTACATTAAAAAAAAACATTTGGTTGTGGTCTACAAAACATTTTATTGTGTTTCTTTTATCAGAATATAGCCTAAATGATGTTTTACAGGTGCTTTCTGACAGTTTACCCTGGAGAGCAAACTTCTAAGGTATCTCCTTGCAGCTGCTTCTCCGTCAAACACACCATCAGCAGCTTTTCCATATTTTCATGGATAAACGTCCACTGTTTAGATATCATTTTAACATTCTTGGCTGGTGATGGACTCATTCTGCTTGAGTATGTATGGTGCAGACTAGCAGTGATTCGCTCGAAATGTTTCGCTAAGTTGGTGACACGCTTGGTCATTTAAATTTAAATTTGGCTTGATTTTCATTTTCATTTATTTGGAGCTGGTAATAGACATACAGTATTTTAAATATGTAATTTTTAAGTAAATGTAAAATTGTTCCTCTCTATTTTGGTGACAGTTAAATATAAATGTTTTTGTCAATAAATGAAAGGCATGTTGAAATTAGCAATGCCTCAAGCAGCTTTAATGATGCATTCAAAGGCAAACTGCCTCATTCTTTCAGGTTTTACATAATTGCATGACAAAATTGATTTAACAAAAACATAGGGTGTACACTGCTTACCGCCCGAATGCAGCTGAGATAGCTTCCAGCACCCCCCGCGATACCCGAATGGGTCAAGCGGTAGAAAATGGATGGTTGGATATACAAACCCCGTTTCCATATGAGTTGGGAAATTGTGTTAGATGTAAATATAAACGGAATACAATGATTTGCAAATCCTTTTCAACCCATATTCAATTGAATGCACTACAAAGACAAGATATTTGATGTTCAAACTTATAAACCTTTTTTTTTTTTTGCAAATAATAATTAACTTAGAATTTCATGGCTGCAACACGTGCCAAAGTAGTTGGGAAAGTTGGGAAAACGATTGGTAACTGAGGAAACTAATTGTTGAAGCTTTGAAAGTGGAATTCTTTCCCATTCTTGTTTTATGTAGAGCTTCAGTCGTTCAACAGTTCGGGGTCTCCGCTGTCGTATTTTACGCTTCATAATGCGCCACACATTTTCGATGGGGGACAGGTCTGGACTGCAGGCGAGCCAGGAAAGTACTGGCACTCTTTTTTTACGAAGCCAGTAACACGTGCTGAATGTGGCTCGGCATTGTCTTGCTGAAATAAGCAGGGGCGTCCATGAAAAAGACGGCGATGAGATGGCAGCATATGTTGTTCCAAAACATGTATGTACCTTTCATCATTAATGGTGCCTTCACAGATGTGTAAGTTACCCATGCCTTGGGCACTAATGCAACCCCATACCATCCCAGATGCTGGCTTTTGAACTTTGCGTCGATAACAGTCTGGATGGTTCGCTTCCCCTTTGGTCCGGATGACACGATGTCGAATATTTCCAAAAACAATTTGAAATGTGGGCTTCACGGTGGCAGAGGGGTTAGTGCATCTGCCTCACAATACGAAGGTCCTGAGTAGTCTTGGGTTCAATCCCGGGCTCGGGATCTTTCTGTGTGGAGTTTGCATGTTCTCCCCGTGACTGCGTGGGTTCCCTCCGGGTACTCCGGCTTCCTCCCACCTCCAAAGACATGCACCTGGGGATAGGTTGATTGGCAACACTAAATTGGCCCTAGAGTGTGGATGTGAGTGTGAATGTTGTCTGTCTATCTGTGTTGGCCCTGCGATGAGGTGGCGACTTGTCCAGGGTGTACCCCGCCTTCCGCCCGATTGTAGCTGAGATAGGCTCCAGCGCCCCCCGCCACCCCAAAGGGAATAAGCGGTAGAAAATGGATGGATGGAATTTGAAATGTGGACTCGTCAGACCACAGAACACTTTTCCACTTTGCATCAGTCCATCTTAGATGATCTCGGACCCAGAGAAGCCGGCGGCGTTTCTGGATGTTGTTGATAAATGGCTTTTGCTTTGCATAGTAGAGCTTTAACTTGCACTTACAGATGAAGAGACAAACTGTATTTAGTGACAGTGGTTTTCTGAAGTGTTCCTGAGCCCATGTGGTGATATCCTTTAGAGATTGATGTCGGTTTTTGATACAGTGCCGTCTGAGAGATCGAAGGTCACGGTCATTCAATGTTGGTTTCCGGCCATGCCGCTTACGTGGAGTGATTTCTCCAGATTCTCTGAACCTTTTGATGATATTATGGACCGTAGATGTTGAAATCCCTAAATTTCTTGCAATTGCACTTTGAGAAATGTTGTTCTTAAACTGTTTGACTATTTGCTCACACAGTTGTGGACAAAGGGGTGTACCTCGCCCCATCCTTTCTTGTGAAAGACTAAGCATTTTTTGGGAAGCTGTTTTTATACCCAATCATGGCACCCACCTGTTCCCAATTAGCCTGCACACCTGTGGGATGTTCCAAATAAGTGTTTGATGAGCATTCCTCAACTTTATCAGTATTTATTGCCTTTGCTTTGTCACGTGTTGCTGGCATCAAATTCTAAAGTTAATGATTATTTGCAAAAGATTTTTTTTATCAGTTTGAACATCAAATATGTTGTCTTTGTAGCATGTTCAACTGGATATGGGTTGAAAATGATTTGCAAATCATTGTATTCCGTTTATATTTACATCTAACACAATTTCCCAACTCATATGGAAACGGGGTTTGTAGATATATGAAATTCCTGGGTGTTAAAAATCATCAACATGTATACTGAACCAAACCAAAAACCGTGGTAGGAATCGAACCAGGGATTTTGTGAACTGTTCCACCTCTAATATTTTACATGCATATACATATACATGTAAATTATTACATGCATATACATATATACGGGCAGCACGGAGGAACAGGGGTTAGTGCATGTGCCTCACAATTCGAAGGTCCTGAGTACAATCCCAGGATCTTTCTGTGTGGAGTTTGCATGTTTTCCATTTCGTGGGTTCCCTCCGGGTACTCCGGCTTTCTCCCACCTCCAAAGACATGCACCTGGGGATAGGTTGATTGGCAACACTAAATTGGCCCTGGTGTGTGAATGTGAGTGTGAATGTTGTCTGTCTATCTGTGTTGGCCCTGCGATGAGGTGGCGACTTGTCCAGAGTGTACGCCGCCTTCCGCCCGAATGCAGCTGAGATAGGCTCCAGCGCCCCCTCGCGACCCCGAAAGGGACAAGCGGTAGAAAATGGATGGATATACATATATACATACATATATATATATATATATATATATATATATATATATATATATACATATATACATATTAGAGATGCGCGGATAGGCAATTATTTCATCCGCAACCGCATCAGAAAGTCGTCAACCATCCGCCATCCACCCGATGTAACATTAGATCAGAACCGCACCCGCCCGCACCCGCCCGTTGTTATATATCTAATATAGACGATGCAAGGCATTCGTGAGGTTATAAAGCTTTTGCCTGTTAAAGAAAGGAGACTGATCCAATGCAGCACAGACATTCGCGTGCCACGCTGTCACGACCCAGACGCACACCAGTGCGCAATCATATGGGAGCCGCGCTGAGCGCACCTCCAAGCGCGTCTCGCTGCCGGCGACGGCCGGGTATGGGCCCGACGCTCCAGCGCCATCCATTTTCAGGGCTAGTTGATTCGGCAGGTGGGTTGTTACACACTCCTTAGCGGGTTCCGACTTCCATGGCCACCGTCCTGCTGTCTATATCAACCAGGGTGAGCCCCACCCCTTTCGTGAGCGCACTGCGCGCGGAGTGACCCCTGTTACGCGCCCCCGGCAACAGGGGTGGCGGGCAGGTAAGCTGCGCGGGCGGAGCGTGCGGAGTGACCCCTGTTACGAGCCCCCGGCCACGGGGGTGGCGGGCAGGTAAGCTGCTTACCTGCTGCGCGTGACGCCGGCCGCGGCGAAGGCGGGCGAGGCGGGGTGTCGGTGCGGTGGGCGCGGTGGTGACCCTGGACGTGCGTCGGGCCCTTCTCGCGGATCGCCTCAGCTACGACTCCCGGTGGGGCCCTTTCGGGGGAAGGGGCCTCGGTCCCGGACCCCGGCGAGGCGTCCCTTCTCCGCTCTGTAAAAGTGTCCATCTCTTTTTTTTTTTTTCTTCTGTTGTGGCATATGCAGCAGGTGCCTGCTCGTTTTTCGTATGTGGGTAACAACATTTAACTATGTATATATATTTCCGAATTGGTTTAACTGCCACCCGCCTGAATCTATTTAAAATCTAATTTTCTTTTATTTCAACCGCCCGACCCGACCCGCGGATAAAATCTAATTTTTTTTAATTTCATCCGCCCGATCCGCGGACTCCGCTGTTGTGCCCGCAAACCGCGCATCTCTAATACATATACATACATACATACATACATACATATATATATATATATATATATATATATATATATATATATATATATATATATATATATATACACACACATATATTTACCTAAAAATACATATAGATATATACATCTATATATATACACACATACATACATACATATTCAGATATACATAAATACACATACTGTACATGTATACATATACATATATACATATATACAGTATATCTATACATATAGATATTTACATATAAATATATAAAAATATATACATACATATACATACACATACACACATATATATATATATATAAAGAAAACTCAATGTGTACATATGTACACATTGAGGGATTGTCCCACTTAACCATTATGTGTTAGTGTGTCAATTGTATACAGACAAAACTATTACTCAATTACCAGGGAAGGGCAAACACTAAATTAATTCGGCAGTACATTATTACTTCTGTAAAGAGAGAATTTGGGATACAGCTCTGACACCGGATTGTGCTGATGTACCTAATGAAGTGGTAAAAGCATTCGAACATTTGAGTTGTCATTAGCTTGACTTGTAAAACAATAAGCTAGCAAGCTAAGAGCAATTAATGGATTTTGGGCGTAAACAGATGAAGTGTTTAAGTTGCACATTAAAGAAGACAAGAACACAACATCTGGAAGCCGTCCCTTAATGGTGACATCAGACAACCACACTGACCTTTGACACTCTAGCGGCTAATTAGCAGCACGTCCTTCCATACGCGGCCAGGTCCTGACTTTTTGTCTTTCTTCGTCCCCCTCTGACCCCCTTTATTCCCCACCTGTTGCCCCGTGTCACTGCCACTCTGTGGAAAGAGAGGGAAAATGTTACACTTTGTTTTCAACATTTCCACCGACATCACTATGACAACAAATGATAGCATCTTTTGTTTTTTGGCGTACAGACCTCACGAGAGACATAAGTAATAGATGTAAAGTTATGGCCGCATGTTGCGTGTTTTTTCAGTCAACAAGCCAAGACAAAAAAGGACGTGCAAAATCTTTTTCATGAGCTATTTTAGTCCGTCTCCGTCTCCCTTGTGGACGCATGAAGCTCAGAGGTGATCATCAATCTCCTCCACTCTATTATTACTTTTCCGCTTTGATTCCCGGCCCACCCAGGAGACTGAACCCCCTCCTCACTTCCTCTTTTGACTCTATCACGTCGTTCACCTCGCCCGCCGATGCTGCCTGTATCGCATTCAATCCGAAATATCTCTCGTAGATTTGCGCTCTTGGAGATGTTGCGACACCGGAAGCAGAAAGGTCAGCTCTCGAGGGAAAGACCTCTTATCCATGCACAAGCCAAAGACGCTGAAACAAGATGATGCACTAAATTACTTCCAACAGCAAGGTGCTCATCCTGTCCAAAGATGGCCCGCCCTCCTTCCCCCCTGGTGGCATCAGTGCGGAATGATGTGAGAGGCCAAACAGAGGATTGTGGGTGCCTGATATCAATTACATCAGAGGGGACAGAGGCGCCAGTTTGCCATTTGAGACTTGACCCGCTTCCCTCCTCCTCCTTGTCCTTGCACTTTACCCTCCTAACTGGCACGATGTGTTGAAAGTTACTTTTTGAGTGGAAGCGGATGGATACTACTAAGTACACTTATTTAACTTCCTGTTAAAGGGGAACTATACTTTTGTGGGAATTTTGCCTCTCATTCACAATCATTAGTTTATTTTTATATTTATTCTAAATAGTAAATAAATGCGATCAAAAGTCCGCTTACAATGGAGCCTATGTGAGCCGCTCTATTATGCCTATAAAGCCCTTAAAAACATCCAAATACCTACATTAAGGTGTTATATACAGTACAGGCCAAACGTTTGGACAGACCTTCTCCTCATTCAATTAATTTTCTTTATTTTCATGACTATTTACATTGTAAATTGTCACTGAAGGCATCAAAACTATGAATGAACACATGTGGAGTTATGTACTTAACAAAAAAAAGTTGAAATAACTGAAAACATGTTTTATATTCTAGTCTCTTCAAAATAGCCACCCTTTGCTCTGATTACTGCTTTGCACACTCTTGGCATTCTCTCGACGAGCTTCAAGCACACCTGTGGAGTGAAAACCATTTTAGGTAACTACCTCTTGAAGCTCATCCAGAGAATGCCAAGAGTGTGCAAAGCAGTAATCAATGAATAAACTAGAATATAAAACATGTTGTCAGTTATTTTACCTTTTTTTGTTAAGTACATAACTCCACATGTGTTCATTCATAGTTTTGATGCCTTCAGTGACAATCTAGAATGTAAATACCGGTAGTCATGGAAATAAAAGAAAACCTATTGAATGAGAAGGTGCGTCCAAACTTTTGGCCTACACTGTACACGATGCATATGTAATGTAATAACGGGCACATTTATAGTAATATTTAATATTTACATATTTTGCTCATTTTAAGCATAGACGGCGCATTCATTTAAGAAATGCAACACAACATTTGCTTTTTTTTTTAACAAAATCACTGCTTATTACTCACTGCAGACTTCATGAGAGCCAAAAAACATAATAAAACATCCCTTACTGTACAATGTCTGTAATAAGATAAGATGAAGAATGGCTCATAAACTTTGCGAATAAAAGGTGGGTGGAACCAAGCATCTCTTTATGTCGTTCTCGCCATTTCCCAGGTCTAAACTGGATGCCAAAGTTGACCAATGGTTCCTCTTCCTTCTACTATCCAGGTGAGATGCATGATTTAGGATCTACAAAAATGTTTCCACGTGCAAGGAAACAAGAAAGCAGCTGATCAGTCGATCATGTCAACATAAGAACACAAGCTTGTGATCGCGGCGCCACCATAAACAGTTTGTCTGCATTAGCGCTTATAATAACAATATCACTAATACTTGGTTAATATTCAAGTCACAAAATTTAAATGGAGTATTGTTGGCGCTTTTTGAATAGTTATTTATTGGATTTTATGAGCAGAATGAATGACCGGCTCTGTTGCAAGTGGACTTTTGGAGTTACAATGCATTAAAAAAAAATACATCCGTCATCATGTCTTTCATGTTTGTGAATGATAGAAAAAATGTGTGCAGTTCCCATTTAAAAAGTCACAGTAGAACATGGCTTGCAGCCTTAGTAGTTCATCCAAATCCAAAGTTGGACATAAAGTACAGTATGATGTTTTGATGAACTTTTACATTGTTATAAGTATTGTAGTTATGATATGACAAAAAAAGCTTAACCCTATGTGTTTTTTGTTAAATGTATGCCTGTGTACTTGTGTACTTCAGCGTACTTTACAGTCCCTCCAAGATTTCGCATGTCGTGGTCACGTCAATTCACGCAAATTTAACTGATCTCTGCCAATTTTGTGCAGCCTCGCAACTTTGTCCAATGCCTGCAACTTCCCCACACATTTTGGATAATCAATGTCATTTTTCCAATTTAATTTGTCTGTGAGCCGCCCTAAAACGTGCACGTCAACGGCCTAATCAAATCTTATGTTATATACATTATACCACATTTTAATGATTGAACGACACAATTGCTGTCCTCCCGCATAGCTCAGACCTACTTCTTGTTCCTGTCTAAGGCGCTAAGTCTTCTGGGTAATGTATAAACATTCACTTCACTTGTATATATATGTACCGTATATATATTTACCTTGATTCAGCCAGGGTAAGGCAATTAAGAACATATTTTAATTTACAATGCTGACTAAGCAAAGATGCAGCATGC
>NC_084581.2:17657500-17695000 GCF_033978685.3 Nerophis lumbriciformis
CGATGTGGCCCTCAATGAAAACGAGTTTGACACTCCTGATATAAGGCAAAGATGCAGCAGCTTTATAGATACCAGCTTTTTTAAATGAACAACTTGTAAGCTTATATTCATAAAGAAAAAGCAGTTTAAAATAAGGGTGCTTTAATAGCCACCTAAGAGTCAGTGTCCTCTGCAGGGGACATTTATGTTGTACTTAACAGTGGCACTGCAACTAAGGATTATTTTAATAATCAACTAGTCAGCTATAATTTTTTCGATTAGTCGACTAGTAACATGATTATTTATACATGTTTGAGTGCACGACTTGACACTAATTCATTTTCTAAAGCTATTGTAGTAAATTGTAACAAAATAAACATAAATTAATTAGGACCAAATGGTTTTATTTGACTACAAAAAGTATATCACTCCACAGTGAAATATAAATAAAGACTTAAAGTGCAAGATGCCCTGTAAACATGTCACAAAGTGCAAAATACATTTAAAGGATAGGTGGACTTTTATTCATCCAACAATGGGGAAATGTGTTGAGTGCAAATTTATATAGAAAAAAAAACAAGCAGTAGTAGAGACTTAAAAGAAAACAAAACACTAATACTGTACCTTAGGTACACTTAATGTATTAAAACTGTTTGTATATCATACTGTCAGTTAGGATTATTTAGCTGCATGCTATTACATAAAGGGAATAAAAGGTGCAACCATGAACATTATCATAGTCAAAATATTAGCACCCTGCTTTAGCTGCTATTATATACCACAAGAAGTAGAAGTGTAAACATGATTAATTAAAAGTAGTGTGTGGAAGCACACATTTTGGAATCAATACAATACAAAGTAGTTAAAGGGGCAGTATTGGTGTTACCATTACTGTTTATGAACAATAACACAAACCACAAAAATGATGTAGTATTGAAAAGAAAAATATCAATGTTACAGTCTCACGCATATACTGAGACTTCACTACAGTAGGTATTGATACTATTGATAATTGTCTCAATCCGCCCACACCTAATATATAAAAGTCAGCACCCTGCTAACCATGTAGCTGCTTACATGTACCAAAAACTAGGGTGTATAGTGGAACATTATTTCTGACCAAAACCTAGAGTGTATATCAGACTTGGGCAAATTAAGGCCCAGGGGCCGCATGCGGCCCGTTAAGCTTTTCAATCCGGCCCACCGGACATTCCCAAATAATTTTTTTTAGATCTTTAAGATGGAAACTGTAGCTGCCATTATGATGTGCAGTGATGTTTTCAAATTACCGTAAGTCTTTAACTATACAAAGTATGTCAATGGTTGGAATCTGCTCTTTTGTGTGATATACTAGTTACCAGAGGTGGGACCAAGTCATTGTTTTGCAAGTCACAAGTAAGTCTCAAGTCTTTGCCCTCAAGTCCGAGTCAAGTCCCGAGTCAAGACAGGCAAGCCCCGAGTCAAGTCCAAAGTCAAGACTGGAAAGTCTCAAGTCAAGTCCTAAGTCCTGCATTTTGAGTTTCGAGTCCTTTCAAGTCCTTTTAACCACAGACTAATATATTAACACAGATTGTGTATGCTTTTCAAACGCTGTATTTATTTATTAAAACAAGTGCATTTTAAATTGCAGGAAAGAAAATTGTGCTGACATTGCACTTTATAATAGCACTATTAACCAGTCATTTTAAACATTAACTCATTCCTTTACAGAACAAACACATTGAAAAATAAAGTGCAAATGTACTTATTTGTACAAAAGTGTTAACATTGAAAAAACATGACATATACATGAACATAACAAAAAAGTTGTACTTTTTATATGTCAGGGCCCTATGCTGAATTGCATTTGCAAAAGACCAAATTAGCCAAGAGTCTGTCAGTCATTTGTGCACGATGGGGGCGTAGTATGATGCCACCATGGCTGAAAACTCGCTCCACTGGAGCACTGGAGCACTGGAGGCAGGCACTGCCAAGACTCTCATGGCCACTCGGAACAGTGAAGGAAGAGTCTTCATGTTCAATGCCCAGAACAAAAGGGGGGAGAGAGTTGTTTTGGGTTGGTGCACTACTTGTAAGTGTATCTTGTGTTTTTTATGTTGATTTAATTAAAAAAAGAAAAGAAAAAAAAATTATTTCTTGTGCGGCCCGATACCAATCGATCCACGGACCAGTACCGGGCCACGGCCCGGTGGTTGGGGACCACTGAGGTAAACAACCAACAGTATGTCAGAAAGCTAGCTAAAACGGTACACATATTCATAATATGGTATACATTTTAACTGACCTTTATTTTACTATTTTTGTCTTTTTTTAGGTGGCTAAAATACGCGGTGCTGCTGACCGCCGTCTAACGTTACGTGTGATATATTGACTAACGTAACCCTGCTTAAAAAAAATCACTGAACAAAAAGTATGAATAAGGTAGTGAACTGCAACAGATTCCCGTGTTTGCAATAACGTTATAACGTTAGCAGTGAGTTTACAGCCTCACTGATTTAACTACACAGCAAATAAAAGTCACGTTACTTAGCCAATAAACGTTATCTTACATTCAAAACTTACCGTTCTTTGTGCAACTTCAAATGCCGGACGAAGTTGGAAGTTGTTGCCTCTCCATCAGTAATTTTCGAACCGCATGTGTTGCATACTGCAAACCGTTTTGTGTTTACCACCTCGTAATTTTTATACCCAAACAAAATTATTTTAGGTATCATTTTTTGTTCACTGGCGTGTGGTTTGGACATGTCTTCTTCGTTGGTTGTCCTGCAATTTGATTGGATGAATGCTGTGTGATGAAAGCAAAGTAGATCTAATTTGATTGGCTGTTGTACTGAGACCACACCAGCTGACACACGCAACACTGATAGACAAGTACACAATGAAAAATACGGAGCGCTCCCGAATAACTTTTTCATCTTTGGGTTCTGGGGAAAGTAGCAAGTCATGTCAAGTCATGTCAATTCAAAAGGCTCAAGTCCAAGTGAAGTCACAAGTCATTGATGTTAAAGTCTAAGTCGAGTTGCAAGTCTTTTTACATTTTGTCAAGTCGAGTCTAAAGTCATCAAATTCATGACTCGAGTCTGACTCGAGTCCAAGTCATGTGACTCGAGTCCACACCTCTGCTAGTTACTATGGTAATCTAATTAGTTACTATGGTAATCTAAGTCACAGCAGCTCAGACCAGGCACCAAGCAGTGTGGATGGGGAGCGTTTCCACAGAGTGTTTCCAGAGCGGCCAGCCTGAAATGCGAGTGTCAGGGACAGACACGGAAGGAGATTTTTACAACAAAGTTCTAAAGCTTAGTGATATCTCAAGATATATCAGATTGTAGGTGAGGGTTTTTTTTACCCTTGGCGTTCATATTTCGCCGTGTTTGTTGCATTTTTGTTGCGTTTCGCTTGATTGTAAAATATGTCGATTGAGAAGGGGTTTGACGTTCATATGTTGTCAATATTCAGTGTTTTATTGTTCATAGTTAATATTGTAAATCCCACATTCTATATTTTCATGTACATTCTGGGTGTCTCATTCAGTAAAACAATTTTAAATTCCATTTTGTTTTTAGCATTCAATCAGACATTATTGTGAGGTTTTGTATTAGTGTTCCTAAAAATAGGACCCAAGCACACATACTGTACAGAAGATTTTCACAAAATAATTTGAAAAGTATACAAATAAAAATAAATAATGACATAACCTTTTTGAGCATACTAAAGCAAAATTAAAAATATATATATTTTCCCTCACCTTTTTCCATTTTCATACATTTTTAAAAAAGCTCCTGGAGATAGATTATATGTGTATGTATATATATATATATATATATATATATATATATATATATATATATATATATATATATATATATATATATATATATATATATATATATATGTGTATATATATATATATATATATATATATATATATATATATATATATATATATATATATGTATATATATATATGTATATACATATATACATATAAATACTGCTGCAGCACACTGTTTACTATCTATTGCATTAGCATTTAGAAGACATTTCATTCAAGTAGGCTTCATCAGTTTATACTCAAAGACTTAGATTGGTCAGATCTAGTCTGCTTGTGTTAACATCTTATCTGCCTGCTTCTGCCTTCTGACAACCCTTAAGAGCGGGTCTTAGCGGTATAGAAAAAAGTAAACGGCACAATCAAGTATATAACTCAGTGGTGGTATTTCAATTCAAATTTAATTATTGTCAACATTGTTGATTATGTGGACTGATCATTGCAGCCCTATATAACACGGCTAAATGTGTAACCCTGACAAAACAAATAGACCATGTTACAATCAAAGACAATACCTCGTCTGGTTTATCATTCATGCTATTAGTCAATAAAAGTGATTATCTGCTAACATTCATCACACTTCAAATCATGTTTGAACATAAGACACTAAGGGAACAATAAGACGAAGCACCGCCGTAATAAAAGAGACGTACCGACGTCACTTCAAGGGCCCTCACCTAATTCATCAGCAGCAGTGTGGCAGGGGCCCCCAGCCCCGCCCTTTGAAGGACCACCGGGGAGAAAATAAACTTGGCAGACAGGGTGGAGAACTTGAAAAGGAGGGAGGTATGGACAGATTCCCATGCATGCTAATTGTTTTGTTGGACCTCTGCCCAACAGACAAAAAGGGAGGGAAGGTTGGGAGAAGTCCCTTTTTTTTTTGGAAGTGACACTGTCATGACTCGCTCTCACTTAAGTGTGTTCCCATGAGATTTTAGGAGGACATCCTACAAAAAGTTTGGCATTATCACACTGGGATTCAGTCTTACACAAGCTGTATAGTCATGCACAAAACTGGGAAGTAAGGGAAGATTATTCTGTGGAACTGATTGAAAAAGAATAGCAATTTATAAAATGCATTGCAAAAAAAAAATCATTTAGGTACTATTTTTTTTTACAAATTTTTAGTTTTGTAAGAAATCCTATTAAATTCTTATGAGAACAGGCTCCTACAATTCCAGTTAGGGTTGCCAACTCCTTTAAAAATATTTAAAAAAAAAACACCATGGTGTTCTTACTGGCATGGTGACTTTTTATTTGTGTGAAACAATTGTTTTTAAATTATTTAACTTGACATGTTTTGGAGTAATAGGAATAATGTACATGGGTAAATAACCAAATCAACATAATATAATACATATCTGTCTGATAATTGCATGATCATTTCATTTAGCTCAATGTTTGTTTGCTTCTCTTGCCAAAAAAAACTGATTATTAACATAAAAAGTACTACAGTAGTGTGTACAATTAGACCACAGGAGATTTAACTAAACACCTTTTAAATTCTGCTATTATCTTCCATGAGTGGCACAGCAGGAAATGACTTCATGAGAACAATTACATTAACTGCACTATTTTTTATTCTCTTGTAATTTAGGACAAAGTGTGTCAATACAGGGCGTGTACTTTACTTTGTAACACTGCCATCTAGTGGCTCTGGATGACTACTGACTGTACTGTACTGGACTGGACTTCCCCAGGTCTGGTTGGACAGTTTCTACTTCTACCAGAAGATGGCAGCCTTGCAACATCTACATTTGAAGGTTGGACACCAAAAAACCAACAAGGTCTTTCTTTAAAGTCAACTATGATGGTGTAGAGATTGGAGAACACTTCATACTGTGTTGACTGGATTCTGCATTGGTTTTAAACATTGCACACGTGTGTAAATAATGTGAGGCTAGTCATTCCTATTTAAAAACAGTGTGACGCAGCTGCTGGTTTGAGTGCACATAAGGCAGGGGCCGGCAACCCAACATGTTGAAAGAACCATATTGGACCAAAAATACAAAGAAAAATATGTCTGGAGCCTCTAACAAATAAAATCGTTGTATAAGTGTTATAATGAAGGCATGACGTAAGTGTCTATATTAGCCTACTATCAAAATGACTATGTGTGTCACAGGCTGACGCAAATCTTTGTTGACAGAAATGTTGACAGTAATCTACACATTTTTACAACATTAGTAAAACAGAGGCTTCTCAGAAGGTGAGATAACTCCTGGCATAGAATGGCCAAAGATATAGATGTGTGTGTCCAAGATAAAGGAAACAGCTGGCTGTCTTCTTCTAATGGATTCATTTCAATCTTTGCAAGTTGGGTGACGTTTGCTGTGGTCTGGAACAATGTGGCACACAAACAACTATCAGAAATGCAGCCAATATTACATACACATAATGTGTCATGAGACATCCATCCATCCATTTGCTACCGCTTGTCCCTTTCGGGGTCGCGGGGGGTGCTGGAGCCTATCTCAGCTGCATTCGGGCGGAAGGCGAGGTACACCCTGGACAAGTCGCCACCTCATCGCAAGGCCAACACAGATAGACAGACAACATTCACACTCACATTCACACACTAGGGACCACATGCAAATATAAATTAAATACACAGAGGACATAAGTAAAGGAAATTAAATGAGCTGAAATATACCTACACACGATGCATAATGATGCAATATGTACATTCTAGATAGCACGTTAGCATCTATTAACTTGCAACCATGCAGTGACCAAATATGCCTGACTAGCACTCCACACAAGTCAATAACATCAACAAAGTTCACCTTTGTGCATTCATGCACAGCATACAAAGTTTGGTGGACAAAATGAGACAAAGAAGGAGTGGCATAAAACACGTTTGTCTGTGGCAGCGTCGGAGAAAGTTGTACTTCTAATCAAACTATGGTGAGTTCAAAGACTGAAATTAGTAAGACAAAACGGCGCTCGCCAAAAATTCTCATCAGTAAAGCATACAAACAGTGGGATTTCTAACAGTTAGGAAGGTTTGTGCCATGTTTGTCCTTCTAAAGAAACCATATCAAAACAAAAATTTGTATGCATTTTTTGAAAAAACTCCAGGGAGCCGCATGATGCTCTGGAGTCGCTCGTTGCTGACCCCCAAGATAAGGAGTGCAGTGCTGTGCCTCAGATAGCTGGATAACACAGACATGTTTGCTGACATTTCAATTCATATGTTATGTGTTTGTGTGTCTCCCACTGTTAGCATCACAAAGTCTGTCTGAGGTCATCCAAAGAATCCCAGGTGTCCACAATGAAAATAGTTGAGTCAATGGAAATAGGGTTGCATTTTTGTTTTCACTGACATCTTGATAACCTTTAAAGGGGTCAGATTGTGATTGAAAACTACATAGTATGTGAACATGTCATCTACATAACATGTCTACATAACATGTAATGGTGGTTATTTGGTCAAAATTGTGCATCGATTATGTTTTACAGATCATATTCAAGCCGCTTTCTGACAGTCTCTTCAGGATGGGCCGTATTATTTACGTGCCATCACTTTGACAGCATCTTCTTTGTAGTAGTTTTTAGCGCTTCCATCTTGAGTTTACAGATTAATTTAAAGAACCATATTGGACCACCATATTGTATTACAAAACCCAAAACCAGTAAAGTTGGCATGTTGTGTAAATCGTTAATAAAAACAGAATACACTGATTTGAAAAACCTTTTCAACCTATATTCAATTGAATAGACTGCAAAGACAATATACTTAACGTTCAAACTGGTAAACTTGGTTATTTTTTGCAAATATTAGCTCATTTGGAATTTGACGCTTGCAACATGTTTCAAAAAAGCTGGCACAAAAGGCAAAAAAGACTGAGAAAAGTGAGGAACATTTATTTGGAACATCACACAGGTGAACAGGCTAATTGGGAACAGGTGGGTGCCATTATTTAAAAGCTCAGTCATTCACAAACAAGGATGGGGCAAGGGTCACCGGTCACCACTTTGTGAACAAATGCGTGAGCAAATTATCAAACAGTTTAACAACAACATTTGTAAACAAGCTATTGCAAGGAATTTAGGGATTTCACCATCTACGGTCCGTAATATCATCAAAAGGTTCAGATAATCTGGAGCAATCACTGCAAGTACGTGGCAAAGCCTGTGACCTTCAATCCCTCAAGCGGTACTGCATCAAAAAGCGACATCAGTGTGTAAAGGATATCACCACATGGGCTCAGGAACACTTCAGAAAACCACTGTCAGTAACTACAGTTCATCGCGACATCTGTAAGTGCAAGTTAAAACTCTACTATGCAAAGTGAAAGCCATTTATCAACAACACCCAGAAACGCCGCTGGCTTTGCTGGGCCCGAGCTCATCTAAGATGGACTGATGCAGAGTGGAAAAAGACTACAATGGTGGGCGCGTGCATATATAGTACTTTGGATAACTCATTACCATATATGGACGTCAAATGTCCGCTGACGTCAAATGTCAGAAAACGTCACAGGACAGAGCAAATTCCAATCGGTTCGTTTAGAGGAAAAAGGATTGTTTTATAAATATCTCCGAAATGCCTCCACGGTTTGAGTTACAATTTTCAAAACTTTCGAAAATCCTTTTAAGACACTTTCAGAAGAAGTAGTAATTAAGGAAAAGGATTTGATGGCCCCAAAATGTCTTTGCATTTATTATCATTTTTCAAACATAAATGGTATAGTCTCATTATCTTATAGCATACCCTGGGAACCAAGAATTGTGCCCTTTTAACATACCGGTTTTGCTTTTAAAACTTAGCAGAGATCCATTAGGGTCTCTGCAGGTTTTAGCAAGTCAAATTTGAGACTTTTTAAGACTTTTTTAAGACCTTATTGAATACAATTTAAAAACATTTCATATCAATATGGATCGGTTCGCAGCCGAGTGTGAAGCGACTGTGATGAGAATCAGCACCTCCAAGTCCGAGTCCATGGTTCTCGCCCGGAAAAGGGTGTAATGCCATCTTCGGGTTGGGGAGGAGACCCTGCCCCAAGTGGAGGAGTTCAAGTACCTCGGAGTCTTGTTCACGAGTGAGGGAAGAGTGGATCGTGAGATCGACAGGCAGATCGGTGCGGCATCTTCAGTAATGCGGACGCTGTATCGATCCGTTGTGGTGAAGAAGGAGCTGAGCCGGAAGGCAAAGCTCTCAATTTACCGGTCGATCTACGTTCCCATCCTCACCTATGGTCATGAGCTTTGGGTTATGACCGAAAGGACAAGATCACGGGTACAAGCGGCCGAAATGAGTTTCCTCCGCCGGGTGGCAGGGCTCTCCCTTAGAGATAGGGTGAGAAGCTCTGTCATCCGGGGGGAGCTCAAAGTAAAGCCGCTGCTCCTCCACATCGAGAGGAGCCAGATGAGGTGGTTCGGGCATCTGGTCAGGATGCCACCCGATCGCCTCCCTCGGGAGGTGTTTAGGGCACGTCTGACCGGTAGGAGGCCACGGGGAAGACCCAGGACACGTTGGGAAGACTATGTCTCCCGGCTGGCCTGGGAACGCCTCGGGATCCCCCGGGAGGAGCTGGACGAAGTGGCTGGGGAGAGGAAAGTCTGGGCTTCCCTGCTTAGGCTGCTGCCCCCGCGACCCGACCTCGGATAAGCGGAAGAAGATGGATGGATGGATGGAGCAATATGGATAAAAAAGTACAAAGACATAAAGGAAAATCAGAGCGCCAGATTGAATTGTAAGTATTTGAATTCACATTGGAAAACAAAATGGTTAAACTAACTAAATACACCGAAAGATTGTCTATTGTAAACTAACTGAACACAAATATTAGCATCATAACAGCCATTTTTCAGATTTGCCATCGAACGGTTTTCATGCAAAAGGTGCAGTGTGCTTCATATCAAGTGTTTCATGTAACAACAACCAGAACGTCAGCAATGGTAGAGGAAAGCACAACATAATATTGTCTGTGCAACGGACTGTTAGCATCTCTGCTAAAGCTAAATGGTTAACTTTTGCAGTGTTTTTGCGTCTGTCAGAATTGAGCAAACAGATACAAACATCTACAGTACTACTGTATGAGCACAAAGTTATGAAAAACAGAGAGCAGACGATAAAAAGAAGGCGATTATGGCTTGCAAGCCTTAAACTAAATTTGGATGTGAATAATGTGGATAACATTCAAATTTGCTCTGCTCATTTTGTATCTGGTATGTCTGAATACATTTGTACCTTTTTTGAAAACATATTGCTAATAAACAAGGACTAGTTTTTATTCAAGCATGACGAGATGACGTTTGCAAATCTATCTTGCTTTGCTCACCCCACCATAAATTGAATGGTAACATTAAACAGACAACCTTTATAGCTTTTAATCTCAGTTGCTGTATAAACCTGGAGAAAAGATTAGGCATGAGAAGTCGACCTGAAAATATTGTAATAAAAATTAGAAATAATATATGATAATTATGGTTTTTTTATAGTTTTACTGCTGAGTACACTACTAGCACAGAGAAATTAGCGTGTGCTTAATGTATGTAATAGTATGATTTCATCTCATCAACATCTCATCTCATATTGGCGCCACTTTACCCACATAACTCTCCTTTGGGGTGGTTAAGTTGAAATTTGTACAGTTGTGCAAGTGTTTGTGGCGTTTCAGCATCTTTTGACATAGACTTATCCCGGATTTTTTACTTTTACATTATCATTCTGTCTGGAGCCTCTAACAAATAAAAGCCTTGTATAAGTGTTATAATGAAGGCAACACATGGCGTAAGTGTCTGTATTAGCCTACTATCAAAATGACTATGTGTGTCACAGGCTGACACAAATCTTTGTTGACAGAAATGTTGACAGTTGACAGTAATCTACACATTTTTACAACATTAGTAAAACAGAGGCTTCTCAGAAGGTGAGATAACTCCTGGCATAGAATGGCCAAATGTGTGTTTACAAACGTTTACAAACGCTTCCCTCCTCAATGGCTGCAGATCCGAGTCCTGAACACTTTATACGTTTACATCCACCGGCTTCAAGCGTGCATTAAATTGATCGTTCTCGAGCCACAAATCGTTGATATTGCACTTACCCATCTTATGCAAGTAATTCGGCTTTGCTTTGGGCATTTGTTTAGCTTTGCTTTGCTAAGCTATAGCAACACACCACTGTGCGCGCACAGCACACAAGCTAATGCGCGAATAATTATAACCGGGCAGCACAGGTAGCCTACTTTAGTTGGTATTTGTAGTTACGTTAGTGTCCACAAAAATGAAAACATTAAAAAGCAAGACTGAAGTTTATGCTTGTTTTAAATAAAAGTAATGTAAATAGATCAAAATCGTATTGAATACCTTTTATGAGATTTTAGGAGAATTTTAGACATTTTAAGGCCTTAAATTCAAATTGTTGGATTTAAGACTTTTTAAAAGTTTTTAAGACCCCGCGGATACCTGATTTCAGTTTCAGGCTGTCAATGATTTCAATGTATGTCAGAACATACTGCATATATACATTGCTAATAACCCTGAAGTTGTCCAGTTTTATCAATAGTTGATTCAAGATCGGGGTCGATCAAATGCAATTATGGCGATCAAAGCGCCGGCCAAGGGTATAGGGGGTCGTCACCCTTAGACACACATCCATGTTGTAAGAGCAGTGTTGGTCGACGGAAAGGGGTAGACGCACTAAATTATGTTTTACCAGGTGGGCACAATTACTGGTGCGCGGGGTCCTCCGCGTGCTCGAGAATTATCCGCGTGTTGTTTTTACGGGATTGAAGTCCATTACAATTAGGAAGACATGAATCACAATCACCCAACGCGTGTTTTGTTTCCACGGCCCACTCCAGGCACCAGATGACGAGCACAGACAAGCCGTTTCCTGATGCTTTCCTTAATAATAACGCCACTTAAGAATGATACCGCGCAGACAAGCCCGGATTCCAAATAAGTGTCGCGGGTTTATCCAACAAGTGGCCATTCATTTCTTGACACTCGCATGGTCGGAGGAAGCAGAAGCACGACGGGTCAGCGCATAGAACACAAGCTCTCAGTGTTGAGTCTTATGAGAGGCTAATCCCTAGTGTGTGTGTGTGTGTGTGTGTGTGTGTGTGTATTTAGATAAGAGGCCAGTGGTGGTGTATGGAGGTATATGGCATCGTGCAATGTGCAAACGCCTGCCTTAGTGCTTATCAAGCTGCGGTGGTGCATTGCATACACGCAAGTAGACAAAATCACTCACAGCTGACATTGTTTATTTGATCTCAATTAAGCGTCTAATTCTCCCGGCATCGAAGACGTGACCAGAAATTAGAAGTAAGGTTGAAAGTCCAATCACGGAAAAGCCACAGCTCCAACAACGACAACATCCACCCACACCAAAAAACGGGAACACCTCTGAATACAGACGACACATGGGTTCAATTATTATCCCGTGGAATTCCAGAAAAGTAGTGGGCAATAAGGAAAATATTCCTCTAATCTGGGGTCTTCCTCAAGCTGGGTGTGAAGGAAATATAAGGGGTCCCTCGTTTAATTGGGTCCAGATTCGACCACCCTATTGAAAAAGCACAGAAAACGCTTTTTTTTTTTTTTTTAAACGTGTTTAAAAAAAAGGGGGGACTATTTGCCTTGTATGTGAATAAATGTCCAGAAAATGGCTTATAGGAAGCAGATGGAGTGGAAGTGGAGCAAAAAGAAAACGAGAGAAGATGTAAAACAACATCATGGTACTATTTAGTATCCATGTGAAAAAAGGCCCTAATACACAAGGTATCATCTGATAGTTGGTTTGGGTTCATTTCTTTTGTCAGAGTTACACATTTCGGAAAAAAAAGAGACCGGTCAATAGTTTGGACACATTTTCTAATAGCATTCAAAAGTCTATAACTTTTCACTACTACTGAATAATTGGTGGAAATGCAGCCTTGTGTAAGTACTGTATACAGCACAAAACCATCACAAGTCTTACACCTGACTAGAAATGCATGGTGCAAACAACCACAATGTATCCCATGAGATATCTTTCAAATGTTGATGACAGTAAATATGAAATAATGGCTCGCTGTTTTTGAAGGGACAATTGTCATAGCTTTATCACACCTGAAGAAATAGATAACATGCAACAATATGTTAAAGAGGAACAGCACTTTTTTGGGAAATTTGCCTTTTATTCACAATCCTTTAGTGAGACAAGAACACACATTTTTTTGTGCAGTCTAAATTGTGAAATATGTCTTGTACCAGGGGTCCCCAAACTTTTCGACTCAGGGGCCGCATTGGGTTAAAAAAATTTGGCCGGGGGCCGGGCTGTGTGTGTGTGTATATATATACAGGTAAAAGCCAGTAAATTAGAATATTTTGAAAAACTTGATTTATTTCAGTAATTGCATTCAAAAGGTGTAACTTGTACATTATATTTATTCATTGCACACAGACTGATGCATTCAAATGTTTATTTCATTTAATTTTGATGATTTGAAGTGGCAACAAATGAAAATCCAAAATTCCGTGTGTCACAAAATTAGAATATTGTGTAAGGCTTTTACCTGTATATATTTATATATATATATATATATATATATGTATATATATATATATATATATATATATATATATATATATATATATATATATATATATATATATATTATATATATATATATATATATATATATATAAATATATATATATATATATATATATATATATATATATATATATATGTATATACATATATTCCTCACGCACTAATTGACTAAAAGAGTGTGCTTTTGCTACTGTGGCGCGAGAGCAATGATGTCACATTATCCATGGGGAAATGCATTTTTAGACAATATAAGATGGCGACTTGTCCAGGGTGTACCCCGCCTTCCGCCCGATTGTAGCTGAGATAGGCACCAGCGCCCCCCGCAACCCCGAAGGGAATAAGCGGTAGAAAATGGATGGATGGATGATTTGCTTGAGCGGCTAGGAGACCTCAAGTGTAACAAGCAGTAGAAAAAATATTAGAAAGGACTTTTTTTTTTTAAACTTGAAACTTCCCGCGGGCCGGATTTTGGATGCTGGCGGGCCATATTTGGCCCGCGGGCCGTGGTTTAAAGACCCATGTTCTAAACTTTAACGCTGCCAGATATTTTTTTCTATACTTTTATTGTAATATTGATTTTAATAGTCCGGCCCGCGTGTGCACAGATTTCCCTCCATGAGGCCCCTCAGCTAAAATGAGTTTGACACACCTAATGTATAATATCACAGTATTGGTAACAGCTGCAGCCAAAAAAAACGGCAGCATAAAATAAAGAGTAGATCCAGCAGAAAATGGATATTATAAACAAGGAGAGGTAGCTAACGTAGAAGCAGTCGGACAAATAAAAAAATAAAAAAACTTGAGACTTCCCGCAGGCCTGGATTTTGGACGCCAGCGGGCCGCATTCGTAGTTTGGGGACCCCTGTACTAGACGGCTAACAATGTAGCTAATGCGATTCATCTATTCCGCCCATAAAGCCATACTTGCCAACCCTCCCGGATTTTCCGGGAGACTCCCGAAATTCAGCGCCTCTCCCAAAAACCTCCCGGGACAAATTTTCTCCCGAAAATCTCCCGAAATTCAGGCGGAGCTGGAGGCCACGCCCCCTCCAGCTCCATGCGGACCTGAGTGACGTGTCGACAGCCTGTTTTCACGTCCGCTTTCCCACAATATAAACAGCGTGCCTGCCCAATCATGTTATAACTGTAGAATGATCGAGGGCGAGTTCTTGGTTTCTTATGTGGGTTTATTGTTAGGCAGTTTTATTAACATCCTCCCAGCGCGGTAACAACACACAACAACAGCAGTCACGTTTTCGTCTACCGTAAAGCAGTTCATCTGCCGTAAACAGCAATGTTGTGACACTCTTAAACAGGACAATACTGCCATCTACTGTACATGCATATGTGACAATAACATCTACGGCTTTTAGAGAGTGCAGTGCACAACTGCGCACACAACAAGGAGACAAAGCAGAAGAATGAGGAAGATACAGCCATGGCGACGCTGAGCGCCGACGACGAGTAAGATGAAGAAGTTCCAAGCCGCAGCTGCGATTGGACCTGGATAGCCTCCGGGAAGAAGTATTGGACTACCAAGTGCTTGGCAGTGAAGATCTTCCTCAGGAAGCAAAGATTGACCGCTTTTGGGCCATGCTAGGGAGAGATAGAAGATTCCAGACTCTAGTGCATTTGATGAAAGCACTTTTGTGCGTGCCACACAGCAATGCATCATCAGAGAGGGTGTTCAGCATGGTTAGAAAAATAGTGACAGAGAATAGAACAAGGATGGACAATTCAACCCTTAACTCAACAATGAGTAGATGAGTGTTATGTGTGTATATGTGTAAATAAATGAACACTGAAATTCAAGTATTTCTGTTATATATATATATATATATATATATATATATATATATATATATATGTATATATATATATATATATATATATATATATATATATATAATAAAATAAATATATATATATATATATATATAGCTAGAATTCACTGAAAGTCAAGTATTTCTTATATATATATATATATGAAATACTTGACTTGGTGAATTCTAGCTGTAAATATACTCCTCCCCTCTTAACCACGTCCCCAACCACGCCCCCGCCCCACTCTCCACGCCACCCCCCGAAATCGGAGGTCTCGAGGTTGGCAAGTATGCATAAAGCCCGTTAGAAAAACATCCAAAAACAACCAACTATACTCCATTTCATGCTGTGACCTGCATATTAATCACGTATTACTTGTTATCGTAAGCGCTAACTTAGAGACACTTTTTTTTTAGTGACACGGTGCCTTGATCACAATGGGATTGAACGACTGAAGCGGTTGCCATACTGAGTTTATGAGGTGCTGCATCGCCTCTAAGTGGGTAAAAGTCTGTGCTGGATTATGAAACATGTCTCTCTCATGTATAGTAGAATGTTGTGTCATTAAGGTGATAAGTTGGTCAACTTTGACATTCAACTTAGACCTGGAAACATCACGAGGAAGGTCTGGCAAGATGCTTGTTTGCTCCCAGCATTTTTTAACCTGTGAGGATTATGCTGAATCCATCATCTAAATGGGGAACAGTAGTCTTTTGCTGAAATATATAAACACTCCATCAGTCGGCATCCCAGTGAGAGCGGACATTGTAGAGTAAGTGATTGTTTTATTATGTTGGTAGTTTGTATTTCTTGTTTAGCACTTAGCAATACAGCTACATGATTCTTAATATTTCACTAGAACTAGATCTGCTTATTACTCATTCTAAAACTTGTAGCTCATCCTCCGTATATGCAGACTCAAAAATATAACGTTCTCGATTATCATTTGTCCCAAAATTGTTGTTGCTGGATCTCATGAAGTTTGCCATGATTGGTAGTAGTTGTTGTTGTTGACAGAAATAGCAAACGTTACGATGCACTCTGTCAAATCAATGCCGCTGGCACCAAAAAGTTCCGTCAATGCTCGCAATTACCAAAATACATAAATATTACATCTTATCATGAACATGCCTGTTACTACATTACATGTATGCTTACAGTGTGTATATTAAACTTTGTTGGAGGTTTTTGGATGTATTTTAGGCGTAATAGATTGAATCCTCATTACCTGCATCGTTAGCTGCCTCTTGCCAGCCTTTATTTACCATTTATAATGCATAAAAAAGAGAAACATGTATGTGTGTGCTTGTCTCACATAAAGATTGTGAAAGATTGAAAAAAATCCTTTAAGGTGGTTACAAACATGATTATATTAGAATGCAATCCGCATAAAACTATGGCCTGTGTTATGTGCACAAAACCCTAGATTCACAATCAATACATGCACTAAAAATCCCACCCAATTGATATTTCACGAGCAGATTCCCTCTACATGAGCAAAATAATGAAATATGACAATATCAATAGCAAGAAAGTCAACTTTGCAGGAGAACTCAAACTCTTAAAAAATAAACAAAGACAATCCTGCATCAGTAGAAATTGAAAAAGGACTATCAAGTTTCCTTTAAGAGAAGTGTCATATTCGCAACTACATATAGTTGTAGATGTATCTTGTCAGGCGTTTTTTTTTTAAGTGCACCCTAGTGGTAGTTAAGGGGCACTGCAACACAACCCAAGTGATCCATCTGTGTCCAACTTTTCCTCTTCATATGCCATTTGTCTACCTTGCTACTGATGCCCTTCCGGAGCGCCGAAGTATCGGCTTTCTTCCTCCAGAGGACACGCCCACCCACCCCAGCCAGCCAGCATGCATTTTTAATGGACACTCTCATGCAGTGGACAAATGATTTTTATTTTTGACAGAGGCGGGGCGGAAGGGAATTGGCTCCAGTTACATAGGGGTGATAGGCAGTGAGAGCATGAGAATGCACGCTCGCACTCACACGCACACGCACACACACACACACACACACACACACACACACACACACACACACATACACACGCGTCACCAAGAATGAGCTCCTTGATAAGATCTGATGAATTTAAAACTTGTGTTTGCTCGTCATATATTACATGTATGTATGTTAACTGTTTCTATGCACACACATCCACCAATTCCCATGAAGTGTTTGCCTAAATGTCCACTTGAGTTGTGACAGGCTCGGGTCCAGCATGAAGAAGGGAGGCCGGCGAGCCCACCGAGGCCTTCATTAAACAAGGATTAGAGCCAGTCTAAAGCCGTTAGCTCGGACTTTAAACTGCTTTAATCCCTATCAAATTAGAATTAAAATTCACATTGGAAGAGCGTGTGCTCTTCCAATGTGAATTGGAAGTGTAACCACGACAAGAGTGTGCCATTGCATGTCATGAACTTTATTTGACAAATATTTCATTGTAAATATAAATGCTGTACTGTATATAAGAGCCAACAAACAAAAGTTAAACAAACATAATTTGGCGCAGGAGAGGAAAAGATAGCAAGAGAGAGAAATGTTGGTCAGGTTGGTTATTTCATGATTCCCAGGTGTGACTACAACATTCCCTCCATGCACTTTAACTAACCACTGAACTGCGTGGACGTGTGTGTGTGTTTGTACATGTGTGTGTGTGCAGAATGTGAGTTTGAATTTGTTATTATTGGCTTGAGGATTTGAGTTTGACTCCAGTTTGGCAAAAGAGCAAGAAAAAACCACATGTGCACACACATACTCATACCGCCAAACACATTTGCACTGATAGAGGTGATAAATGAGGATACGGCTCTTTTTATTTGGATGTTATTTTTCAAAGTGAACCTATACATGTGTGGCAAAAAGCTTTTTTCGATGGTATGCAAAGAACGGCATTAGCTGGGTTTCACTTCTCTTAATCCGCCTACCCTTATGATAGGCTTCAATTTGGAGGCAGCACTGAAAGAGATTTGGCTTGATAGCTGCTCAATTTGTGTCTTTGTGTGTGCGTGCGTATGTGTGTATGTGTGTGTGGTGCAGACCTCTTTGTGACACAGCAGTTGGCAGGTAGAGAAGACAGAGTTTCACAAAGTCCCTCGGGAGCGTCCACATAGTAGGAGGCTGTCTGGCTGGTGTGTACCACAGAGGCATGAATGTGTGTGTCTGTGTGTGCGTGCGTGTGTGTGTGTGTGTGTGTGTGTGTGTGTGTGTGTGTGTGTGTGTGTGTGTGTGTGTGTGTGCGTGTGTGTGTGTGTGTGTGTGTGTGTGTGTGTGTGTGTGTGTGTGTGTGTGCACTATTACTTAAATAGGCAATGCGGATGAAGGAACACAAAAATGCGTCACAATAATGGGAATGGTGCATTCAAGGGCATTTTACTTACATCTGGATTTCTACAGTATGTTAGTGTTACATTAGGCAGTTATCACAAAAGTTGGTACGCTAATGGAAGGGATCAAACATCTGCGGGTTTCTTGTTGTTCCCATTGGGTTGAGGTTTTTTTTGCCCGGATGTGGAATCTGAGCCCAGGATGTCGTTGTGGTTTGTGCAGCCCTTTGAGACATTTGTGATTAAGAGCTATATTAGTAAACTTGTATTACTTATTATTCTAATTTACCTTTTTTGTAACATGGTTAGTGAATAAGTGTACTTTTGTACTTTATACACAATAACTCAGACACAGTAGAGAATATGGAGTGTTTTTTGGTTAAGTACATATTTTGCTTTATTCATTATAGAAATATTTCTTGCCACTTTATGTTGTGTATTTTTGTATCAGATTTCCTGTTTATTTTATCATCTATTATTACACCCAAAAATATGTTATCCTTTACTCTTTCAGTGTTTACACCGTCTATTTGTATTTGTTTGGACTTTCTCTTCTACTCTTACTGAATAGCATTATTTTAGTTTTAGATTTTTAGATAGTCTGTTTTTGTCAAACTATCTTTTAAATTTGTAAATGGCTTCTGTTATTATTTGTATTAGCTTATGTATCTTCTCTCCTGAACAAAATGTATGTTGTGTCGTCAGCTAATAATACTAACTTTAGGTTTTTTGTAAGTTTACAAATATCGTTTATATAAGGATTAAGCAATTTTGGTCCCAGTATTAATCCTTGGGCTACTCCACACGTTACTTTTTATCGACGAATCGTCACCTAGCTTCACATATTGTTTTGTGTGTCATGATCCTTGCCAGGGTCATGACTTGATTTATGTTTTGTGGCTTTTTTCATGTTACTCTGTTTCTGTGCTCCACCCTCTTTCCTTTCTTTTACACCAGCGGTTTTGGTTAATCAATCCCCTTTAAATTTTTCAGTCACCCAGCACGCTCTTCGCGACTTTTACGTTGGTTCTTGTTTTCACCACGTTATTGTATTTTTTCCTAGTTTAAGACTTTCACGCTGTTCGCCCTTGGCAACTATCTTGTTTTTTTTGTCTACACACTTAACTATTGTCTGAGGTTTCGAATTTGTTTTCCTGCCTTGAAGAAATAAAATAGAGTCCTACCTGTATGCTGCTCCTGCTTGTCCTTCTGCTTTCGAGAGAACACAACAATTGCAGCCATGCGCCACAAACGTAACATCGTGTTGGTTAAGTAGATTCTTATCCAGTTCATGACTAGCCCTCTGATGCCATACCGTTTTAATTTATTAATTAAGCTTCTGTGATTAACTGTCAAATGCGTTTGTTAGATCCATAAATACTGCAGCTGCACACTGTTTTCCATCTATTGCATTGGTAATTTCCTCTTTTATTTCTATGAATGCAATCGATGAAGAAATATTCACTCTGTAACCAATCTCTGTGAGTGTTCCTCTTTTATTTATGAATTCGTCCAGCCCGTTATTCAATATTTTTTGAGGGTTTTAGAAAAATGTGGCTGTGAACAAACTGGTCTGTAGTTTGTTAATTAGTGTTTGTTTCCTGTCTTATAAACTGGTACAACTTTTGCTGTTTTCACTTTGTTTGGAAATTTGCCTGTTTGAAATGATAGGTTACTGACATACATTAAAAGGTTCCGCAATTTATTTTGAAAACTTTTTTATTGCTTTCATATTTATTCCATGACAATCTTTTGAGTTCTTGGATTTGCATTTCCCTACTTTTTTGATAATTTTTTATTTTGTTACTTTTTTGAGAAACATTGAGTTGGGATTTCTGTCTATTGTGTCACTCGAATCCTCTGCTGACCCCAATATTTACGTAGTAGTTATTAAAGTGCTCCGCTACTTTGTTTATATTATACATTTTTATGTTTCTGCCTAAAAAGTGTTGAGGATAATCCTTATTAGCATTGTTTTTAATGATACTCTATAGGATGCCCCATGTTGCTCTTATGTTGTTTTTGTTCTTATATAATCATATTATTTTTTTTACATGTTCGTAATATTCTAGTTAGCTTGTCTTTGTATGTTTTGTACTTGTTCTCCATCTCTATAGATTTTTGTGTTATAAATGTTCTATGTAATGCATTATTCTTGTTACATGCCTTTTTCAGTCCTTTTCCATGGTTGATTTTTTTTGTGATTCTTTCTCAGTTGTTTCCATGGACATTTTTTGTCATAATGCACTATGAAAGTATAAAAAAATATATCATATGCATAATCAACATCATTCTGACTGTACACATTGTCCCAACTTTGATCTCTCAGATCATTCTTATAGGGCAGTCAAACTTTCTTCTGTGCATGGTCTCTGAAATGTATTTTTGTTGTCCATGTTTATCTTTTTGTGGTTCCCGTCATATATTGTGAAAACTGGCAGATAATCATTAATATCATATATAAGAAGGTCACTTGTAGAATTATTTTCAAAGTCATTAGTGAAGATATTATCAATGAGTGTGGAACAATGTCCTGTGATTGTTCTCAGTTTTGTGATTTTAGGATAATAGCTCATTCTATACATGGTATCTATAAAGTCATCAATAATCTTTTGCTTGTTAGGGTTCAAAAGGTAAATGTTAAAGTCGTCATATAAGAAAAATACTTTTTGATTGATTTCAGTGAAGGTTTCCTTAGTCCAATCCGTAAATGTTTCAATACGCGACTTTGGTGCTCTATAACACCACTGACCAATACATTCTTGTTTTTTCAGGACATATTTAAATGATTATACATCCCAATATATCATCTATAGCAAATGACATGACTTTTATCACTTTGTATTGCAAGTCTTTCATCGTGTAGACAGCTACTCTTCCTCCGTTCTTATTGGTTTTGTTTATTATTTAGCTCATATCCTTCTAGATCTATAAAATAGATTTTAATGACTGCTATTTCCCCTGATAAAAAGTCCAATGATTTTTTTAAGTTCTTCCACTTCATCCGAAATAATGTATTTGACTTCATAAATGTTTGGGTAGAATTATATAAACAAAACCAGTTTTCTTTTAAGTAATATTTAAATTTATCACAGCTGTTTTTTCAGCTGTATCTATTTTATGGAAGAATGTAGGTAATTATAAAACTGCCACCCAATGTTATTAAAAGTATTGATTTTGAATCGAGAATTGGTTTTAATCGAGATTCGATTCTGAATCAAATTGTTACTATCAAGAATCGAATTGTGTGATGACCAAAGATTCACAGCCCTAATATATACATATATATATACATATATATATATATATATATATATATATATATATATATATATATATATATATATATAAAACCCTGTCATGTCCTGGTGTGCTTGTGAAGTGAGAATCTTTACATTCAGACAAATCCAGCTCACTTTCCTGTCTATGCTCCATATGTTACTATTATCAATGTAGCCTAATTGTACTGAGAGATGTGTAGGACTTCCCTTTGTTACTATATAACGCTTTGTTTTCCTATTTTGCTGTAAGTTACATTTAGTAATTTCTCGTTATCATTACAATGTTACTTTTGTTATCAGTGGTACCCAAAAAAATCCTAAAACATCCAAAGAAAAGCAAGACGCGCTTCGCTAATGTTTTATATGCCGGACTGACACTCTTAACCTTTGTGCAATGAGGGCGTATTTTTCCCTAAAATGTCCAACTTGTACAAACTTTAGAGTGCTTAAATTTAAGAGGTTGCACTGTTCATCCAATTCTAACTCAAGGGTAAATCTCAAATTGCCATTTGTTGGCGCCAAGAATAATTTTATGTGGGGATTTATCTAATCTTTTATGCTCATACACATTAGTAAGATTTGTGTGCCCCCCCCTTCTGTGGGAGCCATTGAAGTGTTGCATGACATAATAGTCTTGCATGCAGCAGAGGACTTGTGTGCGTTCAAAAACACATTTGACGTTATGTGTACATAATAATAAGCTCATTGAGAAGTGAAATGTTTGATAAAGAACATGTAATTTACAGCAGTACCTCTGTATTACAGTGGTACCTCAATTTAAGAGTACCGTATTTTTTGGACCATAGGGCGCACCGGATTAAAAGGCGCACTGCCAATGAGCGGGTCTATTCAGGTCCATATTCATACAAAAGGCCTACCGCATTATAAGGCGCATTAAAGGGGTCATATTGTGATTATTATCGGAATTTAAAACACTATCTTGTGGTCCACATAACATGTAATGGTGCTTCTTTGGTGGGAATGTTGCATAGATTATGTTTTACAGATCATCTTCAAGTCACTTTCTGACAGTCGCTTCAGGATGCGCCGTTTTGTGGGCGGTCTTACCTACGTGGCTCACTTATGACAGCGTCTTCTCCCCGTCATCTTTGTTGTAGTGGTGTAGCGTGCAAAGATTGGAGTGGAAGAAATGTCAAAAGATGGAGCTAACCGTTTTAATGACATTCAGACTTTACTTAAATTAACAACAGAGCAGCATCTTCTCATCCATGGCTCAATAATGCAACATCAACCCTGGAAATGTGTCCCGTGAAAAAACGTCCAACCGGAACCATCTAAGTTCCGTGGGTGAATTATGTAAACCCACTACAGTTTTTAGCGCTCTCATAGCTAGTCAACTGACAGATATAAGTAAGAACTTTATGCTACTTTACATTAGAAATGGCAACAGCGGAAGATGAATGCCACATAAGAAGATAGAGTAAAATAAGAAGTTTATGACTACTACAATGGCGGACGCGCGAACATTTTCAGGACTTATGCAGATCCCAAATACACATCAGCAGGTACCGGAAGGTAAGAAAAGTTGGTTTTCCATAATATTGCGAAACAAAACGCCAGGTAATATATGTCTGCTAAAAGGTGCCATTTTTCCGGTCCATAATAATAATACCTGTATGTTTAATGCGCCAACAATCCATCAAGCGGTGCGGCTTCATAGCTTACCAATGTCGTACTAAAAACATATTGACAGATTTTTGAGCGCCGTGTGTAATGTTCTATATTCTCAATGGAACATTTAAAGTTTTGGTGTTTACTGGCGTCATCTTGCAGTTTACGCGTATCTTTTATGTATGACTGCCATCTACGTGTCACACTTATCATTACACCATGTACCAAATAAAATTGCTTCAAGGTCGGTAAGCACAACCAGAATTATGTCGTACATTAGGTGCACCGGGTAATAAGGCGCACTGTCGATTTTTGAGAAAATGAAAGGATTTTAAGTGCGCCTTATAGTCCGAATAATACGGTACCCCAATTTAAGAGTTTTGAGAAAAGAGCTAATTGTTATGCTTTAAGTTACAAGCAAAAATCTGAAATACAAGCATCCCCGACATTAGTTGGCTTGGCAAATGTCACAGTAAACCCTGTAAGATCCGCCCAAAACTATAACGCTGAATTAGTGGGAGCCCTGGGCTTGTTTCTTTGCAATGAAATGCAGATGGAAATCAGCCTTTGGCTACAATAGGTCACATTTATACTTTATATGTTGATTAATGTGCAATGTAGCATGTCACAAAGTTATACCAAATATAACAAATGGCAACTTCCAGTCAGGAGATTTATTGTACATCTACAGAATAAACAAGCTTATTGGTGAGTCTAGTAGGACAGGCGAACGTTAAGTCGGAGAAAATGCAGTCATTTATAAATTATTTAATGTTTTCCTGCGGCCGGGTAGCAAATGCGTCACGGACCGGTACCGGTACCCGGACCGGTGGTTGGGGACCACTGGTCTACATAACATGTAATGGTGGTTCTTTGGTCAAAATGTTGCATAGATTACGTTTAACAGACGTTTTGTGGGCGGTCTTATTTCCGTGGCTCACCTTCGATAGCGTCTTCTCCCCATCATCTTTGTTGTAGCAGTGTAGCGTGCAAGGACGGGAGTGGAAGAAGTGTCAAAAGATGGAGCTCACTGTTTTAATGACATTCAGACTTTACTTCAATCAATAACGGAGAAGCATCTCCTCATCCGTGGTTCACTAGTGCAACAACAACGCCGGAAATGTGTCCTGTGAAAAACCGTCTGACTGGAACTCTCTAATACCGTAACTAAAGTTCCATGGGTGAATGATCTAAACCCACTACACCGGTCATTTTTAGCGCTTCCATAGCGAGTCGACTGACAGATACAAGTTAGAAGTTTATGCTACTTCATATTAGAAATGGCAACAGCGGAGGATGAATGCCACATCACAAGAAGATAGAGAAAAAGAAGACGCTTGTTGACTACGGCATCGACACAGACTACAATGGCGGACGGGCGCAAATTTTCAGGACTTATGTAGATCCCAAATACACATCAGCAGGTACCAGAAGCTAAGAAAAGTTGGTTTTGCATAATATTGCAAAACAAAACGGCATATAATATGTCGGCTAATGGGTGTCATTTTGCGATCCTTATACACACACCATAATAATATTAATATATATATTAATATATAATAATGTTGACAATCCATCAAGTGCGGTGCGGCCTCATAGCTTACCAAAGTCGTACTAAAACATTTTGACAGATTTTTGATTGATTCTCAATGGAACATTTAAAGTTGTGGTGTTGTTTATAAGCGTCAGCCTGCTGTCTACACGCATTTTTTATGTGTGACACCATCTACTAGTCACACTTATCATTACACTATGTACCAATTAAAGTAGCTTCAAGGTCGGTATCCACAACTACAATTATTCCGTACATAAGGCACACTGTCGATTTTAAAAAAAATGAAAGGCTTTTGAGTGCGCCTTATAGTCCGAAAAATACAGTATTTAATTACCCAAATATAGTGCAGTAGGGAAGTGCTCAAAAAGCTAGGAATGCAAGCAACCACAACAATGACATGTATAAAGCAATGAAAACCATGACACAAAGCCAATGATCCAGCCCCGTCTGAGAAGCAAGGCTGGCATCGAAACTCTTCTAATTAGTGATCAGAAGTATGTGAGTCTCTTGATCACTAATGAGAAGCAAGTGTGTACAATAAGCACTCACAGCAATAAGTGGCAAATAAGGAAAGACGGAGAGCTAACAGGAAATAAACACTAAACACAGAAAAAACAATATACAAAGTCAGACCTGAAATGACCGGTCATGACATATAAAATATTTCTTATCTAAGGTTTGTTTTTCTTCTTAAAAGGCATGGTACTGTTTTTTTGGGGGGGAGGGGCAAACTCCACTTCATCCATCTATCCATCCATCCATTTTCTACCGCTTATTCCCTTCGGGGTCGCGGGGGGCGCTGGAGCCTATATCAGCTACAATCGGGCGGAAGGCGGTGACACCCTGGACAAGTCGCCACCTCATTACAGGGCCAACACAGATAGACAGACAACATTCACACTCACATTCATACACTAGAGCCAATTTAGTGTTGCCAATCAACCTATCAATTCATATCAAATTCATTTCAATGGCAGACGTTGATTTGAGGTACAAGTGTTTTAAGTTAAGCACTCACAGAACTTACCCCAATGCTCTGTGTTGGATGAACATTTTTCCTGGTGCCCGGACAAAGATTTCCACTTGTTGGTGACTCAGTCTCAGTACGACTAGAAAATAAACCAGCATGACGTCAAATAAAGTTAAAAGGTGAGAAACACTATTAAATTCAAAAAAGAACTCCCATTGTCCCTCTTCGCCGTTTTCACCAATAAGCCTTAAAAAAAGGTAAAAGTAAATGTTAATTTACCTATTTCATTCATCATTTATAAGTCATATGCATGTACAACTATAATTACTCTCTAGAAAACATGTTGTGTCTGGAATGGATCAATTAGATTTATATTATTCTTATTAGGAAAATGGATTCTGTTTTCATACAATTCGGTTTTCCTCTAACCTTTTGGAACAGATTACTAATAATTTTCGTTTTCAAGTCTGAGAGCAACAACAGCTGCTGGATATGACCAAACAGATGGCACAGGTACAGCACACATAAACACTCACACACACACACACACACACACACACACACACACACACACACACACACACACACACACACACACACACACACACACACACACACACACACTACCTGTGTAAGACAGGCGCTTGAATGGACAAACACAAGGTTTACGGCCTAATTTACATAACAATTATCTTACCACGTCCGCCCCGCCCACTCCGTCAGGCGTGCTCTGTGCTCGGTTCAGCCCGGTCCCGCTGTGCTCTTTGAACGAGGCCGGAGCAGACCACCCTGGGGAGAAATGGGGGAGATCACATTACGCCCCAAAAATGTGGAGGGGCCTACAAAAGAGCAATGAGACAGGAGGGTGAGGGAGACAGGGGCTGCGGTACGAGTGGGTGGGGGTTTGGGGGAGAGGCAGGAGGAAACAGGAGAGCACATGAAAGAGTGCATTAGGTGAGGGGGATTCATGGGGCGATTGATTGGGATGGAAGGATGGTTTTGTTGTTGTTATAAACTAAATTAATTTTGCTCTGCTCAACTCCATTACACTTCCACCCTTATTGTTTACTTTATTAATGTTTCACATAAAAAAGTCAACATTTGTAACAAAAACAGACTGAAATTAAGTCAACACTTGCATGGAGGTGATGCATAAATCTTATGATCCAGTGATCCAAACAAGGTAATGTTCAATCACTCATTCCGCATGACACTACATGTATTATTAAAGTGATAAATATCCTGCAACATAATTATACATGTGCAACTCGAGCTGGGATGGGAGCAGAGGGCGGAGGAGTGCGGATTATAAATAAATGCTCATCCCACTGAATTTAATTAATTGTTCCTCACGAAAGCTCACTGAATAATGGGCCTGCACTTTACAACAAGCCTCCCTAGGGGGCGCTGTGAGTCTTGAGGGATTAATGGCTTTCTCTGACATTTAATTGAATCTTGGGTCACACACACACGCACACACACACACACACATTTTCAGTGCCTGGTTAAAAAGATGAACACATTAACGGTAACCTAATGCTGAGTGAGTATTGATCCATTCTCAGGGGGGTTAGAGAGTGAGAGAACACCAGACAGCACTTAATCTAAGCACTTGACCATCTATCTATACAGTGTGGGTGTGTGTGTGTGTATGTGATAGAGATAAAGCTATAAAGGAGTTTCATTAAATCCAGTCTTTTCCTTCATTTCTAAACGTGTGTGAGGTCCACAGTGACATGATCAATTGGCATCTATAACGTTATACAGGCCAGACCGAGTAGCAACCATAGTATGAGCACGCCTTCGTGATTATGATTGGTGAGGACACGCAATGCTTAAATTCTTTGACAATTGCCTGCCCCTAAATGAAACGTGAATGCCAAACAAAACAGAAAACTCTATTCTCTTGAGCGTTCAAGAGTGCAAGTAAGTACACACTGTTGGTTGAAAATAACCAGAGTAAAAAGTGACCAACGACGACGTACAGTATAAACGAGACAAAAATTAATGTGTTTACTTGCTTTTCTGTACTTTTACTTCTTACAATGTACGCTCATTTATTTCAGTAAATAGTAATGCTACAGTATTTTTAAATTATGATACATTTTTAGAGCATAACGCACCTTAGCCAAAAAGTCCTGATGATTATTAGCACTATCATCAAGGGCAATATTCATCGACCCATCATAATTAGTTTGAAAGAAGAGCTGCTGCATATATTTGAATTGGCGGATATTGGTATTAGAAATGACCTTCTGGACATTATCGGTATATTGGATTTCGGAAAGAGAACAAATGAGCATCTCTAATATAAAATAATCTTACAAGCGAAGCTTCCTCCAGGTCTACATTCTTGTGACTATAGTAAGGACCGTGATTTGACATTTTGGTTCATTTGGATTAAGACCAGTTTACAAATTGATCAATTAGTTTGGTTTGTCAAAGGAAGTCAGAGGCATTTTCATTTTGCGACAGTGACTTCTTCTTCAATTGTACTGCACTCAGAGGAATCCTGGAACAGATCCAATTATTGAAAGTTAAAATTAATATGCATATCGGGTTAAAAAGAAAAAGCTAATTTTACACGTGTTGTGACCCTCAGCTGTTGCTGGTAAGAAAACCGTATTTGATGCGAAACGCAAAGAAGAATACAAATCGAACCAATGGCGGGGAAGTGGCCCCTTCCCACTCATATATTTTGCTGTGTTTTCCTCTCACTTTTTTTTTTCTCTCTTTTAATTTTGGTCCTTCTGTTTGTTTTGCTTCATTCTTTCATTAGTTGAAACAACATAGCAGGCATTCCAGCTGTAATACCATTGAGATTCAGTGTCAGCACAAGGATTCGTGGAGAGAGAGAGAGAGAGAGAGAGAGAGAGAGAGAGAAAGAGAGATTGGCTTACTACACTGTTAGGCAGTGCCTCATAATAATTCATACCTTAGTCCCATGTGACTCTCAAACCATTACACTTATTCAAATTCAATTCTATGAACTTGAATTAAGGTGAACTTGCAAACAAGAAGTCAATTCCAATTCCAATTCAAGGAAGTAGTGCACACATCTTACTTTAATTACAGCAAATGTTTTTTTATTGGCAATTAAAGATTAAAACATCTTCTTTAAAAGAGATCAATCAATTTGATGTATTATAAATTTCAGACAATGGAAAAAATAGTTAGTTTCTCCGAATGCTTTACTTTATCCAAGCATTCAACATAAAGGGAATTTGTATTTAATTTGAGTGTTTTAGTATGTAAGACAAATGTTAAACTTGACAACTTTCACCAACAATGATTCCCGGGCGCAGCCACCGCTGCTGCTCACTGCTCCCCTCACCTCCCAGGGGGTGAACATGGGATTGGTCAAATGCAGAGGACACATTTCACCACACCTAGTGTGTGTGACAACCATTGGTACTTTAAACTTCTCCTTGTCACTTGGCTATAAGGAATGTCTCTGAAGGGCAATTCATTTAATTTCCACTACCTGTGATTCCAATTCAATATCCTCAGGTGAGGAACAAAAACAATTACAATTTCAATTATTTTTATAGAATAAAATAAAGTTCTGAATTCAGAATTTTGCACAAGCCTGGTCACCACAAGCGGGATTATGTTCCCTTTGACCTTGGTTTTTGCACCTATATCTAGGACCTTATGTTTTGTTTGGGTTTTTGTTAATTCCCTTAATTTACTTCTGTTTAGCTTGTTAGACGCAGACTCTCCCTGAGCTACTAGAGGTGCAGCAGGCGATTCCAATCAGCGCCCTTTTAATCACCACAGCTGGAGCAGGAGGTTTGCTGAATTATTGTTTGTTTGCTAGAGATTCATGGCCACATGTTCTTACCTGTGGTCCTGTTTCATCTTTCAGCCCTTTCCTACTGTTCCAGTATCCCGTACGTCTCACCTGCCAATTAACTCTCTGGTTTGCGTTCTTCTTTATTTTTTAAATATATCTTTACGTGGTGCAAGGACGTCTTAATTTTTTACTTGCAACATAGTTTTTCGTTTTTGTATTCTGGACAGTATAATAAATACACTTTTCGGTTCATGCTATCCTTGTCTCTGCATTTTGGGATTCATTCACCTTCCTGCCGTGGCCACAGCTTGACGTGAACTTCATTATTACACAACCAACGGACAGATGAATCTAAATATGAAGACCGGCAACAATATATCAAGTATTAGTTTTTATGCACCAATTAAAATGTCGGTTTCTAGCATATTTTCGCTAAAAAGCCGATTCTCTCACCATGTGTGGGTTGACTCTTGCGGAACTGTTCCTGTACTTAAATATTATGTCCATCCCTATAAAACATTCCCTCCACATAAAGCCAAGTGTTCTGGAACAGACCACAATAGCCTCCTCCACGCTCCCAAGATTACTGCAGTAAAAGCCAGGACGGCCATTATTTGGAGGGATATGGAAGAAACTTACACAGGGTGGAAGTCCAAAAATGTAGACTTTTCAAAGATCATATTTGGCAATTTTGATTGACGCTACTGTCAGATAAGTACTAAAGGCATGGGTATTAATGTGGTTGCTGAGCTGCCAAAACTCCTGTACCAGATCTCATTTGACTGTGATATCTTATTATGGAATTCACAGAATTTATAAGTTTCCTGTGTTCTAAAAAGTGCCAGGCTAACGCCAACAGCTAGGAAAGTCAATATTTTCCTTTTACACTTTACACTTCCTCTTTTTCCTATGTCACAGCTGTGTACACACTACTGGCTTCACAAGTACAAGGGGGACCCCCAAAAAACAGAACCCACAAATCCATGAATAAATCTTGTTAATTTAAATGTTTCTTATTTTCTATGTCAGGGTATACAAGTCGACTTTGTGCATGAAATATTGGAACAATAGTGATAACAATATCAATAATTGAATACATATTTAAAAAGGACAAGACAAACAGAAAGTATTTTTAGTTTTGACAGTGTATACCAGGGCCATTTCTACAAATATGAATTAAGAGATGGCATTTGTAATTTCTCAGTGTTTGTGGGACTGCTTGTCAGGCTTGTTGTGTTTTTCTTTAGATGTCTTCATTTTTCAATTAGATTTGTTTACATCGCTTGCAAAGACTTGTAAGCAGCATTTTTTGCAGATTACCGTTATTCAGTTGGTTTGAAAGTTCATAATTCAAAACAAAGCCAAACAAAGGAGTTCCTCTTGCCTCTTTTTGGCATCAATTTCTCTTGGGTTTTAGTTGGTTTAGCATTTTTTGTGCTCTTTGTTTATGCGAGTTTGCAATCTTCGACATTGTTGACATTCATGCTGTGCTGGCTCTCGCAGTAAAGTTATTTCATGTAGCAACAGCTAAAGTTATATTAGCCGCAGCCCAGAGGTTAAAATGACGATATAAACGATAGATAATCATTTCGTATAATTGGCATTTTTGTGTCTTAGCACGATATATATCATTACATTGCACAGCACTCGTGTTCCCAACATGTCTTGCACGTTCAACCAAGGAATATATTTTGCGTTGAGACTTGTATTTCCCCCAAAAAATTGTACACTGTAGTGCAAGCACATTCTCAGAGATGGTTTTGGTGTTGTCATATTCCATCAAAAAGCAGAATTATTGACTAGATTCGGAAGTTCAGACACTATGGGACTAAGGAAAATCTTAATTTTAAAAAGTCCAAAGAGGTTTGTTTCTGAGTAATTGGCAATTTTGTACAAAGCACGCAAGTTTGCCTACAACGCCTCATAGGCCATTTGGAGCATATGTTGGAAAGAGCATGACCAAAATAACTTAAACTTGGGGAAAGATTGTGCACAGACTGAAGTTTGAAACCTTTGTAAGGATTTAATAAAATGTTTTGGGTTTTGTTTTTTTTGGCCACCCTCTAGTGCCTGAAATTTCAATCAATCAATCAAAGAATATTTATATAACCCTTCATCACAAATGCCTCAAAGGGCTGCACAAACCACAACAACATGTTCGGATCTGAGCTCACATCAGGCAAGAAAGAACTCAACCCAATGGGAACGATGTGAAACCTTGGAAGGGACCGCTGATGTGGGAACACCCCCTCCAGGTGACCCGTGCAATGGATGCCGAGTGGATATGGTTAATGATGTGAGAGTCCAGGCCAGCGGTCCCCAAAATTTTTGACTCGGCGGCCGCATTGGGTTAAAACAATTTGGCCAGGGGCCGGGCTGTATATATATATATATATATATATATATATATATATTTTTATATATATATATATTGATGATGTCACGTTATCGATGGGAATATACATTTTTAGGCCATATGATTTGCCTGAGCGGCTAGGAGATACCGAGAGTAACAAGCGGTAGAAAATGGATTGGGACGGATTTAAAAATATATAATTTTATAAAATTAGCCGTAGTTTGGGGACCACTGGTCCAGACCATAGTGAGACCAGCAGGGGATCCTCTTGTTTGTAGACTATATGTAAATTTCAAGTTGGATAGTTACCAATACCTTCATACACGATGGGAGAAATGACTCCCAGGTATTAAACTGCACACTCCTGTGCTAGCATAGCAAGATATGCTTTTGACACAGACACTGTCTTGCCAGAAAACTCCAAGAACCGGGTTAAGGGCAGTGTGAAAGGGATTAGTGTGTAAAGGTATTCTGCAATGCTGGGACAGGAGTGTGGAGTGTGACACCTGACACTCACTTCCCGCCCTGTTGCGCTGAAAGCAATTGTCGCTGTCCCACAAGTATTTTATATGTCAGACCAGTTGCTGTCAAAATCCGGGTTCTGTGTGAAACAAACACGCTAATAAAGGCTGTTACACAGCAGAGCTGCCAATATTTTGTGTCAGCAATCCAGGGCATTGGAGAACCGCAAATGGAGTCATAAATAAAATCATATTTTATGTGACAGAAACACGCTGCTGTTTTTAGAAGTCAAAACAAATACAACAATTAATCAAAATCAGAAATATCTGCTCTACTAGATGAATGTACCTGAAAAAATTCTGGGTTCTCTTCATCACACCTCTGGCTTTCGCGGTGTCCTTATGCTTGTCAGAGCTGATGTGCCAAAATATATGATTTCTCCCCACAGTCTTTATGAAAATATCAACGCTGGAAACTGTGCCTCTAATTGTTGTCCAAACACATGGTTATTCAACATAATAGTTATCCTTCTACATCTGGTAATATAGCTACTAAAAAAACACTTCCCTGTGATCATGTATAATTAATGATTATTAGAATTAATATTACCAACCTGATGTTAGCACACCAGCTGATACTGACGACCTAGTATTGTAATTGATGCTAGCTGGCGAGTTGCATTCTGTGCACTCATAGGTGGCATACAGAGATAACCGATGGCAATATAGCCTGTTATTTTTGGTTGTCTTCATTGCCAGTCACCATGTCTTTTTTTTTTTTTTATTTACCCAGTATTGACATTTAAAAACCTATTTTTCAAGGGAGTCCTGGCAAAGAGGCAGCAAAGTTAGACAAATAATTACATTTTGCATATAACATTACAGAAGAGCCTTGTAAATAAAAGTGTACCAATGACACTGTCTCCTAGTGGACAGAGAAGGCCATCCCACCCGAGAGTACAAGTCACAGTGGTGTGTCATGGCTCCACAGTTTGTGACGAACCTCAAAGAAACATGGTAAACAGAGTTGACCATCTGAAGACAGGAACGAGTATGGTTCATATAACAAAGGTCACCATAATCTAGCACAGATAAAAATGTGGCAGATAAAATACGCTTTTTTACACCAAAAGAAAAACATCCTTTATTATGGAAGAAAAAAACTATTTAAGTTTTAATTTCTTCATTAGTTTATCAATAAAAGGTTTAAAAGTGAGAGAGTCATCAATAAAAACACCAAGGGTTCCTAAGATTCCTTCTACAAACAATACGGGGTTTGCACTTCGGAATCCATAGTATTTCTACATGCAGCAACATCACAATGATCACTCAAATCTATACAGAAGACACCCAAGGAAGATCATTTATGAGGCACATCAGTTCAAATCAAATCAATCAATGTAGATTTTGGGCTTAGACCTAGTGCGAAAGGTGACCAACTGGGTGAGATTAATGGAATCACAAAACCTTTTAAATTCATCAAAAGTTGCATTTAACCAGTCCTAGTTAAAATCTCCTGACATAAGTAACTCTGTGTACTTTAACTAATCCAAAAGCTGTTTTAATGAATCTATTCTAAGGGCTCATTTGAAGCAGATGAAGGCCTGTAACAACCAATCACAGCAATATGTAGGGATTTGACTATTGCCACCAAAAATTCACTTTGTTTAATGATTGACTTGAAAATAAAAATTGAAGCATTAAATCTGGATTCAACATAAATAGCTACTAAATAGCTACTATGACTAAAATCTGCCCCTGTGAATTTCACATTTGTATTTACATAACACATGTACGTTTATATCTATGATATATTGTCTTCACAATCGTATTGACAAACTTAAAGTATTTTATATCCAAACAAAAAACATCATAATCCATCAAGTTTTTTAAATTCAGTCTGGACATTGGGAGACAAGGGTATTTCCGAAAGTCTACTGCTGAATCCAGGGGAGTTGGCATCTCTTAAACTTTTTTGAAGTGGCTATTTTTCTGGATTTCTCTGTTGTCCCCTTGTTCTGTCCTTATTTAACATACACTCATATGGCAAAACATTAAGAACAGCTGCACAATCCAAGGCCAAAGCAAATTAGTACCACAAAAATAAAGAATAAAATAATACCAGACAACTGAGCATTATTATCTTTGTAAATGTGGAATATTTGATACAGCGCTTGCACTTATAAACCCAAACAATTACAGGATGTGATTTAAAAAAAAATAAAAAATCCAATTGAACATCCACTCCAAGTTAAAAATGCAAGTGAAATATTTAGTCTATGCATTGGGGCCTGAAATAACCCTCATTTGGCAATTCAATTTGGGCTGCAGGGTGGGAGGGGTCGGGCTTGGCTGTAGTAATAAGCATAAATCACATCTGAAACGCTGCCATGTCACATGCCGGGTTGTGCGACTAATGGCCGGGCCCATCTTTCACCGGGTATTTTTATCTTTTCACCCTGACACTCGGACTCCTGGAAGCGTCTTCTCGTTTTAGGTCGTCAGCACCTCGCTCCGGAGCGAGCACAAGTTCCGCACATATCTATAAATATCGACGAGATGGTGGCCATTTTCTTTGGCTTGTTAAATAGTGAGCGCTCTTTCACTTGCTTCATGCTAACATTTTGGGGAGGGAGGGAGGCCAGGCGTCCACCCTCCTCATCATGAACAGCTGGCATGACAAAAAAAGAAGGGGTGCATCTGCCGCCGCCTTGAAATTCCACTGTCTGTCGCCTCTAAAAACACCTGGACGGTGCTTCCTTTGTGCAAAATGTTCTGCCAAGTGTTCTAAGCTTGCTTGACACGCGGCACCAGAGGCAGCAGGTCAGCCACAGCAGCTTCCTGCTATTTTGGGCGCTGTCACAGCTTGAGCTTTTCATTTATTTTGGACCAGCGTGTCAATCATGGAAGGTCGAGGTTCAAGAGAGAGTCCAGCCTGTTTCTGGTTGACTTAAATAGCTATTGATGCATTTTTGTTCACAAAAGCATCAACTATGAGGTACTGTTTCTTGCACCTTGTGAGCTGAGGTTCCATGGATGATGTACGCCACTACTGGTCGCTAATTGTTCCAAAAGATTTGTCATGGTACCGTCACTGTAACATTTGAGGAAAAAAAATAACGTTAACTTACCTTATTGTTGTGTCTTAACTCTGGACCTTGTAGTGTTGTACTCCACTGCCTCCACTTAGCTATAGTGCTTTGTTTTCCTGTCACCCTTACAGTCTCCTCAATTCTCTGGCGGTGATGATGATGAAGATATGCGATACGAGAATGTGATGCTCATTTTTGATATCGCAGTATAGCAACAAGAAACAAGAAAAAACAATTACACCAGGTTGCCTGATGACTAGCCAGCATAAGGCAGCATATAGTATAGCTACATTAATAGACCAACAGCTTTTCTGATAAAACAATTTAAACTTTCAATCCTTTGTAACTGAGCTACTGTGTGGAACAATTTCCCTTGTGGATCAATAAAGGCTGTCTAAGTCTAAGTCTATGTCTATGAGGTCCCTATTCTAAATTAAGTACATTTGGTGGCTTGATAGATAGCAAGACAGCTAGCTAACCAGAATAAAATATATGGAAATGAATTTGACCAAAATGACATTAATAGTTGGTTAACTAATAAACTACATGTAATTATGTGCTAAAGGTAATAAACTGTCAATTCAAAATACCTCACATGGTGGCTAGATAAAAAGATAACTAACAGATAGCTACCCTGATATAATTTACCTTCCTTTCTTAAACAAAGATACTAGAAAGCTATCTGAACTAATGGTTAGATTAATCTAAATTAAGTAAAATTACATTGAAATGACCTCATATAAAGAATCTGGGGTACCTACACTAAAAAAGCAGTACAGGGAGCTACCTAAATAGTTAGTTACCGGATATATTTTTTTACAACGAAACCATGACACTTTGAACTACTACAGTAACTAACTGTTGGCTTAACTGACTAAAATGAAGTCAAATACATGTACAAGCCAGTCTGGCTAATAGTGAAAGGAAAGCGAAGAAGAAACTTCAGAACCAAGGAGATGAAAGCTTCTTAAAGATTATCTTATTAGCTTTCCTCTTCAACACATTTCAGTCCATAAAGCTGTAAGTATACAGAGTGTGTCTTATCATTTGAACGCCTCCATATTTAAAACAACAATGTACATCCTCGCAAGAATATCGCATTGTACTGTGACTGTTTATCTCATATACATTGAGCATGGATAAACTAACAATGGTAGATCGCTGACATAGATTACAATGGTTAATCTCCTGTTAATGGATATATAGTTTCTTTGTATCTTCCGGTATAAATTGTAGGAACTGTCATCGTGATTAAATGTTGCTTTGGGAAAATCCTTGTCTATATTGCCCTTGGACCGAGGTGGGTTTCTTAGCCAAGCTCTGTGCTTCCATGTTCGACTCTAATAGTCCAGGTAGGTACATCGAACAAAACGCAAAACTTAACCAAGTTGGTGTTGTGATGACCATGTACATATTTTCGTTTGGACTACTACTGCCGCTAGGAAAAAAAAAAATGGCGGCCTCGCACAGGTGTCCTGAAAAACTTCTACCATGTGAGAAGATATCCGTTGACAAAAAATGTTGGTAAACGTGACAAATTAGGCTTACCTAGAACAAGGCAAAACATTTTTATACATTCCTCTAAGGTTTTTTTATATGTTTACATTTTCACACTTTGCACTATTTGTTACAGTTTATTAAGCATTTCTTATATATTCCTATTTTTTTCATCTTAATTTGAAGAGGTTATTGTTAAACATTCAATGTGATTTTAGAATTTTGTTTACAATAATAGTTTGTTTTCCACGGTTGTGTTGACATTCCCTTTCCTCTCTGCCTTGAAAGCTGAGAGGATTATAATCAGAAGGTTACATTTTAAATTAAAATGT
>NC_084581.2:17700000-17702500 GCF_033978685.3 Nerophis lumbriciformis
GAGACTGTTAGAGAAGGTGAGAGGGGTCTACTGGTAATAACAGTGGTGGTGGAGAAATCAATTCACCTGAGAGACGCATTATTGTCTTGAGTTTCAGGAGCAGCAGCTATGAAAAATTAAAAAGATGCCAGTGAGTTTGACATTTATCGAGCCAGGAAACAAGCATTCATATTCATACAAGTCAATGAAATTAGTTGTTGTACTTCAGGAGGAAACCAAAGGCTGATAAATCAAGAGCTATGTGCACGTGGACACATTTACCGTATTTTTCGGACTATAAGTCAACGTTTTTTTCATAGTTTGGCCGTGGGTGCGACGTATACTCCGGAGCGACTTATGTGTGAAATTATTAACACATTATTGTAAAATATCAAATAATATTATTTATCTCATTCGTGTGAGTGACGAAGAAAATGTCCGCAATCGTCACACACACGTCAGCAATCGTCACTCACACGTCAACCAATAAGAATTCGGCGGGGGCGAGTCATGGCAGAAGTGCATTGTCGGCCATGATATGCTAACTGCTATATGCTATACGCTACTGCCGGAGCTATTAAAATGGATCACATCAACAATCGCGGTAACTTATAAAAACTGAGAAGGACTGAACTAAAATGGCACCGAAAAGGAAATCATATACTGCAGATTACAAGCTGGACGTAGTGAAATATGCTGCAGAGAACAGCAATCGAGCAGCAGAAAGAAAGGACGCTAGCGGGGCGCAGACCAGAGGCGACACCGAGGAAAAAGATTTCATCGGATTTAGCGATCGGGAGTGACAGATTGTTTGATAAACGTATAGCATGTTCTATATGTTATAGTTATTTGAATGACTCTTGCCATGATGTGTTGCGTTAACATACCAGGCACGTTCTCAGTTGGTTATTTGTGCGTCATATGGCGTACACTTATTCAGCCTGTTGTTCACTATTCTTTATTTATTTTAAATTGCCTTTCAAATGTCTATTCTTGGTGTTGGATTTTATCAAATAAATTTCCCCCAAAAATGCGACTTATACTCCAGTGTGACGTATATATGTTTTTTTCCTTCTTTATTGTGCATTTTCGGCAGGTGCGACGTATACTCCGGAGCGATTTATAGTCCGAAAAATACGGTAATCGGATTAAAAGCCTAACCGGAATAAAATAGCTTAATGTAAACACGCCATTCGGAATATTCTGATCACACCCGTTCAGATCAAAATTTCATTCCGATCGAGACGGGTGGTTTATGCCAATAGTCATTCGGATTGCAGCGCATGAAAACACATATTCTGAAATTCGGGCTCGAATTATGCCTACTGCGCATGTCTTTGATGTCAGCTATACTTTGGTGGAGCGTGACTACATTTGATCATCTCGGAATAAAGCAATTGTCTTGCTGCTGTCTTCCCCCGTTCAACATATACAGAAGTAGCGTTATATACTGTTGAGTTTGTTGCTTTAAAACGAGACTAGCACAAACACGTGTGTGGATGTAACAATAAAAGAAGGGATCCAGTTGTCGTCTTAACGAGCTGTTTTATTCACAAATTTACAGCTTCTCCAAGTGCTAACTGCTAGCCTCAAACACATACACAGAATGTTGTAACCTGAAGACGCGCCGCAACCCGAACATATCACAACATAAATAGCACAGAACAGCTCCATTTCAAAAAGAGAGGTAATACAAAAGTAGTGAACGGAAGGAAAAACTGATAAATACTGTGATAACGTCGGACAATATAGAAATGCACAAATCCATGTTTGTTTATATTAGAAGTCTACTACTTCTTCAGCACCTGCAGTGAGCCAAAAGATGGCGCTATAGCACATCGACATGCTGCTGTCTTCACCCGTTCAACATATACAGAAGTAGCGTTATACAGTATACTGTTGAGTTTGTTGCTTTAAAACTAGACTAGCACAAACACGTGTGTGGATGTAACAATAAAAGAAGGGATCCAGTTGTCGTCTTAACGAGCTGTTAAGAAGAGGTGCTTTAAGACATGGCTAGCTAGCTAACGGCTAAAGTCCAGCCCCAATCAGCAGTGTTTTAGCAACTTCTAAATCACTAATCCTCGCCTCCATGGCGACAAATAAATTATGTTTCTTACACGTATCATCCCTGCAGGACGAGGAATAGCTAAACATGTTTCACTACATACCGTAGCTCACCGGCGTCAAAATGTTAACAAACGGCATTGGTGGATCTACACCTAACATCCACTGTAATGATCCCAGGTACAGTAGCGTATCTAGTCGATACTACTATGATTACGTCGATAATTTTTGGCATTACAACATCTTATTTTGTTTTTTATTTATTTATATTATGCAGACCTGGGCAAATTAAGGCCCGTGGGCCGCATGCGGCCTGTTAAGCTTTTCAATCTGGCCCGCCGGACATTCCCAAATTTTTTTTTTTAAATCTTTAAGATGGAAACTGTAGCTGCCATTATGATATGCAGTGATGTTTTCAAATTACCGTAAGTCTTGAACTATACGAAGTATTTCA